>NC_083727.1:66019782-66324239 GCF_028564815.1 Eubalaena glacialis | reverse complement strand
TAGTTTGGGGTGGCAAATTCTGCTCCCCTTCAATTTGGTGAGTGAGTGATGAATGCAGTTAGATAAATAACAACCACACATTTAAAAAAGGACAGATCCAAAAGACAGAAATTACCCCAGCAATTTATACAAAACTGGGTTATCAAAGTAGGAGTTCTTTAATGAAAATGTGGGATTTTTTCCCCTCTAAATTATAACAACCATAAGGGAGAGTTTGTGTAATATTTTTGATTGTGGGGATCTCAAGTTTAAATTTGATCTTTTGAAATTAAATTCACTCCTCTCCTCCCCATCCCCCACATGGCAATTAGCAGGAAGTAGGCACTGAGCAGAAGTGAGGGCCATTAGAAAAATAGTTTGTTGCTAATGAAATCAGTGGAAGGCCACCAGGTTCCTTTTCAATTCTTCTAGGTACTCAAGTGGTCAGCTAAAATCAAGAATTTATATCTTTAATCTCATAAGTGAATTTCTTCCCTCAGCTCTATTGAAAGAAATTCTTGGCCAAGGTTAAAGAAATGCCTCCTTGAATTTGATCAAGAATTTCCATTTTAACTTTAGTAAACATTAGCAGAGTTTGATGTTTCTCTCAGGTACTTGCAGGGGGCTTAGTTTTAATACCCTTTTTCTTAATGTGTTAGCTATTATTTTTACATAAATAGTTTAGCAGTAGGCTATATATTAAATCCCAAATACACTGTCTTCTTAGTATTTCTAAAAATAAATAAAAAGCATACAAAAGAAACATTTATGTAAAATGACACACATTCCTCTAGGTTCAGCTGAAAAAACAGAGGTTTATTAAGGAAAACAAGAAATGCTTTCTAGTGGTAGAAGATAATGCCTCAAATAAGCATGAATAAGATCAGCTCCTTGAAAAAAATCTCTGGATCTTGTTATAGTCAGTTTCAGGGGCGTATGGTGACAACTTTAATGATGGATTTATTAGGGCTCTGGCCGTATTTGTACAATGCCTTTAAAAATAAGCACCTGGGCACAAAACTCTGCTGAGAGGACATTCATATTACAAGTGGCATTTGGGAATGAATGAGGAATGGCCGCGAATCTGCAGGCTTGTAGAGCATGACGAATTTTAGTAAAGCACTTGAGTCAGCTCTGCTCAGCGTCTATCTCTAGGGACCACGGAGTTGCCCATCACCACACCCCTTAGTGCTCAGACAAAGATATTAGAAAGGCTGCCAAATTATCCTGACCTAATTAACTGGAATTCAAACTGGGGCAGTATTTTATGTAGTCTAAATTATTGTGCACTTGGGTCTGGCTATTTTCAGCCCATAGTGATGATTTCTTATTATTTTGCACACATGTAGCACTCTTACATCTGCAAAGCATTGAAACATATTTGAATTAACTTTTCCTGTTAGAGTTTAATAATTTGTAATATTTCCATATTAAAGATGAAAAAAACTGAGGCATGAATACATTAAACTATCCGTGATGGTTAATTTAATTCTGACTGATACACTGTCTAAGCCTAGTTGTACTCGATTATGAGAAAGACCTATATGGAGAAGTCTAACATAATAACAATAGAGGATTATGAATTTTCTCATGAATGGCATTACCTGACAGATTTTCTCATCTGTGGCAGTGACTCACTTGTTGATGATCCTCACAGAGGTAGAAGCATCCTCCTCCAGGGTAGCAAACTAGAATTTGTGTGTTTTTGTCTGGGTGTGAGTGGGTTTAATTTGCAAAACTATCACACAGATAATTCTGATACCCTCACTCCTCATCCCTAGTGAGAATCACTGACCTGAAAGAATGGCATTCATAAATTCTGGGAGAGCCTGAAATTATATCCTCTAATTATTTAGTCTAAAAAAAATTATTATACTTTGCTTAATGTGAATAAAATGACATTTTTTTCAGAATTGAGTATCATTGATTTGTGTTCACAGTTGAAGAAAGCAATACTCATTTTTTTAGCACCTATTATATGAGAATCAAAAGTTCAATTTTTTAACCCAGTAGACCAGGTCAGTAATTCACAAGATTTTATCAAATTGTAGTCTTATAAGGCCTTCCATAACTCTCCTTTCAATGAAATTCTCTCAGTTTCTTAAGTCACAGATATTCTCCCATTGTCAAAAAAGATATGAAAAGTGCTCTATGTACATTAACTATGTTTTAAGGTTCAGGATATACTTGTGCTGTAACAGACGATTAAAAGTGTCTGAAACAAACATTCTCCTTTATGTGCCAATTATGATCCATATTATCTTCAAAAATTAGATCTAAACTCATCCTTAGACTGTGGATAAAATACATCCTTTATCCCAGTGGATAAAATACACCCAGTTGTTCTGTTCATTTCTTTGTCTGGTGACAGATAAATTACAAAATGTTGTGTTTATTGTGATGGAGCGCCTATCATATTCCAGGCATTGCCCCTTGTATAATGCTCACAAAAGTCTACGAAGATGGTACTATAAATTTCACCACTTAACAGATGAAAAAGATGAGAGCCAGAGATATTAAGTAGCTTGACAATGATCACCCAAAATAATGAGAGGTAGGGACAGAATTTGAACGCAGGTCAGATTTCAGCGGTCGTGCTCTTATCCACTATGCAATACTGTCTATCGGAAACAAAATCATTTGCGATTCAGTGCCCCCATCCACCCCCCGACACAGTGGGGCTGAGGTATTCTTTTTTAGTAAAATTAATAAATCTGTTTCAAATCTGCTATTCAGGTGTTTTAGGCCTACAGAACTACATTAATATGTATTTTCCATAAGATTTTATAATTTGATTCTGATAACTTCTGAAACTTGTTAATTCTCAAGGTCACACTACATTTTAATTCTGTCCTTCAAGGTGCTAAATAACCCTTCCCAGTCTGATGTTATTAACTAAGTAAATGAGCATGTTTTGAGATGATTGATGGAATTATTAAATAACACTCATCCTAGGACTAACCCCATTAGTCATGTTTCCCAACTTTGATATTGAACTATTTGAGCTACAACTGTGAAACAAATTATATACCTTTTTAATAGTAATAGGGTAAGGATCTCAACTTTTTCAAATCCGTTCTGGAAGTAAAGAGGTTATTTAAAAAAACACATTTCAAAATTCAGAAGTAGTTAAAATCTTTTAAAATCATTGATGAGATTGTCAGGTTAAAGAAAAACTTCCTAAAGTTCAGATAATCATTAATTACATATTTAATTAATGTAATTATTGATTTCTAATTCTTCATAATTTTGGACTTTAATATAGGAGAGCCATCTGATAGCATTTGTTTCCTCATGGAATTGTTCCCATAGTTTTATAGTACCTACTGCTTTACATACTCAGAAACAAAACAAGGCACAAGTTCCTCAAATGACTGTTGTTTTTCTTTCTTTTTATATAAAAAAAAAACTATATCTGGAATTAGACATTTTTTCCTGAAGTTTCTTCTGCTAAAGTTCAAAATATATATGCAACAAGTTTTGTTTGTAAAATATATTTTTGAAAAATTCACAAACATATCTAGTCAAGAATAAAATGTTCTTTTCATAAACTACTTTTTTTATATATAGTAGTATTAAATTTTCATAGTAAAATAATGTCAGTACAATACAACCTCTTGTTTAACAAATCATATTTTTCTTATGTATGAAGATATTTGTGATATTCACTTTTCTGGAGAAGTTTTAAACCCTCTAGACTTTGTTGCTACAGGTGTGTTGCTTTTATTTGTTTGTTCTTTGTTTGGTTTGATTTGCTTCATTTTCTTTTTATAATTGAGATTTGTTCCTACAATCTTCTCCAAATTTCATCAGTTCCTATTATACTTGACAATTGTGCAGCAAATTCAATGAAAAAAAGGCTGTTTTACTCTCTACATTTTCTTGCAACTTTTCATGGATTGTCTGAAATGAAGGTTTTCTCAATCAACATGTATTGTAGTATCTCTTCCCCTATACTAAATAAATTGGATCTAAATTTCACCTTGTTGCCCACTTATTGCAATTAATTTAACTTGCAGTGCATTCTGGGGCTACTGATTTTTGTTTTCTAGATGGTACAGAACAAAGGTTGAATTGGGAACTCTACACTACACCCAATTTAGAACCTAATTAACCACAAAAGGTAAAACTGAGGGCAGTCCCCAATAAGCTGACAATGAAAATCGTGGCTGTCCTAAACCCGATAAGAAAGAAACGGACAGTTTTAAATTGAGATCACTACCGGCATAGCCGTGGGTTTCGGCAGTGACAAACTGTAGTTACAGATTCCAACAGCCCCTGATGAAAAGCTGTTCTCATTCCCTAATGCTTTATGGGAGAGCTGCAGCTGCTTGGAATATTTTTCAAGCAGAAAGCCATCATCATGACAACACCAGAGTAAAAGAGGGCAAAAAAAAATTCTTTCTGGTAGGGAAATAAAGACATCTTAAGCTTGACTTCAAAAGCTCTCTACAGCAAACAGTAGCTGTGGAAATACCGTTTCATCTTTGCCTCTGGGATATTATTAAGCTTTTCTAGTAGCTCTAACTGCAGGAGAAGGGATTACAGAAGTTGCTGCTGTGTATCTGCCTGCCATACAAATATCTGGAAAAGCTGGGATCATGGATTTGTATTTCGGCCAGTGATTAGCCAACCCCAAGAAACTGACCTGGTAATGAATACCGCAACACACCTCTTTTCACACCACACAAAAACATACAAGACACTTCCATTTCTTGCTGAAATGTCAAGGACTTCTCTTTGGTGAAAGTTTGCAAAATACAACAAGGGACAGTACTGCTGCCCTTACCAATAGCATGCATTGTCCAGCAATGTCATTAACCCTGCATCATTCATGGTTGTGTCAGCATTTCCGTGATGAATCCCTACTTTCCAAGGTTGTAGCTCAATTGTTTAAAAATCCACTAGCAGCGGCAGTGACCCACGCAGTCCTGGTCTAGAAATTGTACCACATCGTTTTAGCACAGAGGGCAGTCACCCAATAAAAATTAGTAATCAAAGGTGCTTTATTATTACTGTTGATTTGATTCAGCTGCTCAATATGTTTTTTCAAAAATCATTTTTCAGTGGAATGCAACTAATGTCCATTTGATGGGGCTGGATTACTTGTTATTTTGAAAAAGAAAAAATAACAAACCAAATTTATTTTTTAAAATGAATGAGTGTATGTAGAGTGCATTTAAACATGTCATCAAAGATTTGCAACTGAGATTGAGTGAAATTTGGTTTCTCTGTGTACATAATAGTCATGATGTAGCTAAGTCCCCTAAAAAAATAAAATTAATGATGGTTACTAAATAATTACTAAATGTCTTTACGGTTGGCATTTTTTTCTTACAGATTAGAACGTGAAAGTGAATCTAAAGTGTACGGTGAATACATATATATTACATTAGTTGTGAAAATTGCAATACACTTTGCACTTGAAATTTATCTTCTCAAGACAAAGAAATGTCAGAACACACAATGAAGGACCTAAAACATATAATCAAGATTGAGCCACAAAGTATTTTGAAACATAGGGTGAAATTTATTTTTAATGAATATTAACATAAATTTGATTTGGTTTTTTCAAATCCTTGCACATTTCACAACCCTTCTTTAGACACAACTGATTAAAATATGTTGCTGTTTTTAAAAGGTCTCCACACCAGAAGTTTATAGTCTTAATTTTCCTAAGCAGTTGAAATTTCAAGAAAGCATTCTATGATTATTCTCTGATCCCCTGCCTCGTCTAGATTAACAGTGAGACACATTAGGGCAACCTCGTCATTATTATTTCCCTCAATTTCCTTTTTATCTATTTCATTACTTCAATTGCAATGTACTTTATAACATCTATAATCACTTTCCAATAATAGAGATTTATAGTAAAGGACGACCATATAGTAAATCCACCTCCCAACTTTGTACTGAAAATGCATGCTTTTACATAAAGATATTATAAGTCTTTAGTCTATTATTGATATTTTATTTTCTTGTTTGTGGCTGTCCTCAGGCCATAAAACATTGAGGTCTAATCTTGCATATCAGTATATTTTAATAAGCATTCAATAAAACAGCAACCACTAAAAATTTATTTAATCCACTATTCTGAAGAAAAAAGTACATCTGTATACCTAGATAGGTGTGTACATCTATCTATCTATCTATATCTATCTATCTTTTATCTATCAGAAGAATGGTTCTAAAATATGAATTGACATCATTGTAACACTTTTAGATTTTCATAATACTTCAGACTTTTTATAAAGCTTTCCAAAATATAAAGTTTATTTCAAACAATCAGCTGCTTTGGAAACATTTGTTTAGTAATGGCTATTAAATGCTATTTAAATGAATGAAATGTTATTGTAAAATATACCCATGTACATTAACTTAGATTTAAAATAGGTTAAAGTTCTGGGATTCCTTTTTGAGAAGTAACTATTTGCATTCCATCTCTTGATACGAAGCTTTAAATATCAAAGTGCTTTGATGAATAATAAATACAAATATAAATGAATAAACAATCTGATGCCAGGAAAGAGACAGATAAATATTCCAAGGAGATGACTTTGGTTTTTTGTTTCTTTATTTTAGAATGTATTTTGCATTTGGCCTAGTCAACAAATAGCTGAAAACAGAAAAATAAAATAAAATATTTACTATACAGATAAGCCACTCTTGTAGTTCCTATATTTCCTGATGAGTCTGAGGTCCATAAATTCAGTGTTCCGCGAAGCAGGATGATCCTTCTGCCTTGGCATTTTATTGGTCATAATATAGGGGGTAACTTATGAATCTTGGGGGTTTCTAGAGTGATTTTAAAAATCAGTCCTCATAGCAGAAGAAAAACAGTATATGATTCCCCTGCGGCTGTTGCCATTCAGATTTATTGCTCACTTTAGGGCCGGGCTGGGAACAGGAGCATTCAGTGCTGCCTCTGCTTCACGGCTCCATGAGCAATGGCCTGGCAGCCCCATTCCAGGGAGTCAAGTTTAGGGATCATGGATGGCGTGGCGGTGAGTATTCTGTGGCTCTGAACTAGAAAACTTCAGAGAAAGGTGCTTATTTTATGTGATATGCTAGGAAAGTTGGGATATATAATCAGAAATACAGACTCCTTCACTGGTTGCCTGAATGGCTGGGAAAGTCATGAGTCAGGCTCACGAAATGTAAAAGGCAGAGAGCTGAAGTTTTCCTCCTGCTGTGATCAGATGTTCTCAGGATTCCAGCGGAGGTAATCTTTAAAGGAAACATGGCAGAGCTCTGGAAGACTTTGTGATCATGACCCACCAGTAGCCCACAGGCTCATTGGAGGGGCCAGTTTGAGCTGGCCTGTGGTCAGTTTTTATCCTGCTATTCTTAGATACTCTAAAATTACAGACCTTAATCTCTGAGGTAGGACTTTAACTCTCACCATGCAGAGGTGCCAAAAATAAGGCACCAGCGATATATACACTACCAAGTGTAGGGTAGATAGCTAGTGGGAAGCAGCCGCATAGCACAGGGAGATCAGCTCGGTGCTTTGTGACCACCTAGAGGGGTGGGATAGGGAGGGTGGGAGGGAGGGAGATGCAAGAGGGAAGAGATATGGGAACATATGTATATGTATAACTGATTCACGTTGTTATAAAGCAGAAACTAACACACCATTGTAAAGCAATTATACTTCAATAAAGATGTTTAAAAAAAAAAAAAAAAAGCTGGTAACATCCCATGCATCCATGTCTTCTAGAATGTTCCAAACTCAAAATAACTTACATGTTAAGATTATTCATAATTTACAAAGGGCTTACAAACACCATATGATTAAATTATCAGAAAAACCTTTGATAAGGAAACTATAAGTGATCTCTCCTTTTTCTTTTTTCCTTTTTTTTTTTTAATTTTTCTTTTTCTTTTTTAAACAGAAAACAAGAGTTTGCAAAGAAATAAGAAGTGATTTTCTCTGGCGAATAAACAAGAAATAAACATCAGCTTCCAGGCCCTGGTCTCAACTATGGCAGATATCAGGATTCATTGTGTAGTAGAATCTCTGCTAAATCTAAACTTTGTTCATGCAACCTTCTTGACGCACTATTCACAGTGTACAACGACTCAGAGCAGTTCACACAAAGAGGAGACAAATTACCATCTTGGTTTCATGGACCAGTGAAAACCAAAGATCAGAACACAGAATGTCTGATTCCAGCTTCAGGTCATCAGATTTAATGAGAAACATATCCTAACCACAAGTAAATAAAATGTCAAATGTGATGTGCACTATTCTTATGCATGTTACTCTTATACTTATGCAAGAAATAAAAGTAAATCAATGTGAAATTAAAAAAAAAACACCTGACTACAAAGAGAAACAAATGAACTCTGCTGTACTACACATGAATAATACAACCACAATGAAGGAAGAAAAAGCAAAACCAACAAACCAAACAAAAATACAAATAGAGCTTCCCTGGTGGCACAGTGGTTAAGAATCCACCTGCCAATGCAGGGGACACGGGTTCGAGCCCTGGTCCAAGAAGATCCCACATGCCGCAGAGCAAATAAGCCCCGTGTGCCACAAATACCGAGCCCGTGAGCCACAACTACTGAGCCCACGTGCTGCAACTACTGAGCCTGTGCTCTAGAGCCCATGAGCCACAACTACTGAGCCTGCGCACCTAGAGCCCGTGCTCCACAACAAGAGAAGCCACCGCAATTAGAAGCCCGCGCACCACAATGAAGAGTAGCCCCCGCTCGCCGCAACTAGAGAAAGCCTGCGCACAGCAACAAAGACACAACACAGCCAAAAATACATAATTTAAAAATAGACAAACCAAATTAATTCAAGGAACATTTGAACTTAGCATTTTAACTGTATATTCTCAAAGTAAGGGCAATGTAGACCTGCAAAAATGTTCTTTAAACTCTTTCTTGTAGGTTGTGTTTTCATAGTCGTGTAAGTCCAGCAATTCTGAAGCTCTTTTATATGTTTTGTCAGATTGAGTCAATGAACAAGTGTGTTGGCATTTGGAGCCAGGATTCCCATTATGGAAGGGGGGGATATACAATATGGACTGGGGAAAAGCAAGCAAGAAGCCAGGGGCTGGACTGAAGTTGGAGGTATCTGTATTTATCCAGTAGGCATATATATACACATACATTCACAGATATTTTAATTCTGTGAGCTGAGTAGTACTAGTAGCAATTATATCCCAATACAGGCATATCTCATTTTATTGTGCTTCACTTTATTGAGTTTTGCAGATATTGGGTTTTTCACAAATTTAAGGTTTGTGACAAAACGGTGTCTCAGGAGCCTGTCAGTACCATTTTTCCAATAGCATTGCTCACTTCATGTTTCTGTGTCACATTTTGGTAATTCTGGTAATATTTCAAACTTTTTCACTATTATTATGTTTTTATGGTAATCTGTGGTCAGTGATATTTGATGTTACTATTGTCATTGTTTTGAGGGGTCACAACCATGCCTGTGTAATATAGCAAACTTAATAAATGTCATGTGTGTTCTGACAGCTCCACAGACTGGCCATTCCCCCATCTCTCTTTCTCTCCTCAGGCCTCCCTGTTCCCTGAGACTCAACAATATTGAAATTAGGCCAATTAATAACCCTACAACATCTGGTTAGGTATTCAAGTGAAAGGAAGAGCCCCACGTCTCTCATTTGAAATCAAAAGCTAGAAATGCTTAAGTTTAGTGAGTGAGCCATGTTGAAAGCTGGGACCGGCCAAAAGCTAGGCCTCTTGCACCAGTTAACCAAGTTGTAAATGCAAAGGAAAGGTTCTTGAAGAAAATTAAAAGTGCTACTCCAGTGAACACACAAATGATAAGAAAGCCAAACAGTCATTGCTGATATAGAGAAAATTTTGGTAGTCTGAATAGAAGATCAAACCAGCCACCACATTCCCTTAAGTCAAAGCTAAGTCCAGAGCAAGGGCCTAACTCTCTTCAGTCCTATGAAGGCTGAGAAAGGTGAGGAAGTTGCAGAAGAAAAGCTTGTAGCTCACAGTGGTTGATTCATGAAGTTTAAGGAAAGAAGCCATCTCCATAACATCAAAGTGTAAGATGAAGTAGCAAGTGCTGATGTAGAAGCTGCAGCAAGTTATTCAGAAAATCTAGCTCAGAGAATTCATGAAGGTGGCTACATTAAACAACAGATTTTCAATGTACATGAAACAGACTTATACTGGAAGAAAATTTCATCTAGGGCTCTTATAGCTAGAGAGGAGAAGTCAATGCCTGGCTTCAAAGCTTCAAAGGAAAGGCTGACTCTCTTGGTAGGGGCTAATGCAGCTGGTGACTTTAAGTTGAAGCCAAGGCTAATAAGAAAGCCAATGTTTTCTTATTATTTAAGAAATACATTATTTAAGAAATACAGTGATAGCTGCCATAGATAGTGATTCTTCTTATGAGTCTGGACAAAGTAAATTGAAAACCTTCTGGAAAGGATTCACCATTCTAGATTCTATTTAGAACATTTTGATTCATGGGAAGAAGGCAAGATATTGACGTTAACGGGAGTTTGGAAGAAGTTGGTTCTAACCCTCATGGATGACTTTGAGGGGTTCAAGACTTAGGTGGAGGAATTAACTGCAGATGTGGTAGAAATAGCAAGAGAACTAGAATTTGAAGTAGAGCCTGAAGATGTGACTGAATTTCTGCAATTTTATGATAAAACTTTAACAGATGAGGAGTTGTTTCTTATGGATGAGCAAAGAAAATGGTTTCTTGAGATAAATCTGCTCCTGGTGAAGATGCTATGAAGATTGTTGAAGTGACAAAGGACTTAGTATAACATTCAAACTTAGTTGATAAGGCAGCGGCAGGGTTTGAAAGCATTCATTCCAACTTTGAAACAAGTTTTACTATAGGTAAAATGCTATCAAACAACATTACATGCTACAGAGAAATTGTTCATGAAGAAAGAGTCAATTGATGTTGCAAATTTTATTGTTGTCTCATTTTAAGAAATGTCCACCGTCTCCCCAGCCTTCAGCAGCCATCACTGTGCTCAGTCAGCAGCCATCAACACTGAGGCAAGACCTTCCACCAGCAAAAAGATTACATCTCACTGAAGGCTCAGATGATGGTTAACGTATTTTTGTCAATAAAGTATTTTTTTAATTAAGGCAAGTACATTGTTTCTTAGACATAACGCTATTGTACACTTAATAGACTACAGTATAATGTCAACATAAATTTTATATGCACTGAGAAAACAAAAAATTCCTGTGACTTGCTATATTGGGATATTTCCTTTATTGCCGTGGTCTGGAGCCCAGCCGACAATATCTCCCAGGTGTGCCTGTAGCAATAAACTCACCTAGATCTTGATTTGCATATATTATTCCCCACCAAGAGGAACCAGCTTCTTGGAGAATTGGCAGTTTTCATTTAAGGACTGGAAAATCAGGCTGGACTATCTTTCAGAATGTGAACAGCAACAAAAACAACAACAATAATAATAACAATAGCATAGCAAAAGGATGAAAGGGTTTACTACTGGGAAAATCTGGGACAATTTGAGCATAAAAATAAACAAGAAACAAATGGAAGATAGACCACTGAATAAAATAAGAATTTATAAGTCCACACTTACAATAGAAAGATTATAGATGATAGATAGATAGATAGATAGATAGATAGATAGATAGATAGATAGATAGATAGAAAGTGCAAGAACACACACATAAGTGGAGAAGAAATGAGGGCCTTTCATTCCAATAGAATGTCAATTGATAAATGTGGAAGAAATAGTGATGATAGAAAAATCAGCATTTTCCACCATCATTGTAAAAATTGGTTCTGGCAAGAATCTTAAATGGACGTTAAATCTTGCCATGAAATTTTATGAGAAAATTATTTCCCACAGATTGTAAGGGAAAAAAGTTAACAAATGAACATTACCTGATAATTTCAGTTCTGTGAATTGGCTCAGTATTTAAGTGTTCATACTGATAGTCTGATTGATAGTGTTCAAATGAATAGTTTCCTCATAGGTACAAATAAGTTATTCAGGCCCTCCTATTAGCCCTGACAGAAACCATTTCCTACCAATCTCTCATGGCTTCCCTATCTTCCCTATCCAAAGCAATTATTATTCTATTGTGTAGACTGTGACTAACTCCATGATGACTAAAGTTCCATTCAAATGTCCATTTGTTGAAAGATTGTTAATTGGGAGCTAAGAAGCTATTATAATAGAGAACATGGAATCTGGACTGAAAAGAACCTCTTCAAATCCCAGCTCTGTCAACTCGAACTGTAGGATTTTAGGAAAGTTACTCAGCATCTCTGAGCCTTTCTCATCTGTAGGGAAAATAAATAAATAAATAAACCTAAGTAGTTGTAAAGTGTCAATTCCACAGGGCTGTTGTCATAAAGATCAAATTTTAGTGGGAATGGATGTTCAAGTTCTTTATGAACTATAAAGTAATGGCCAATCCTTTGGTATCATTTGGGTGAGCATTTCAAAGATAATCACCCATAACATTCTAGAATCATTTTATTAAATACGAGAAGAAAGTCATACAAATCCCAAATGGATAAAATAACCTAAGAAAAATATGTGATGAAAATCACAACAGGGCAACAAATTTGTACTGCAATGAAAAACCATGAAATAAAATACAATCTTCATATGATGACTCTTTTCCACTTTTTTATGTGAAAGACTCTGATTCTGGGAATATGGTGTTATATTTCCTTTTAAAATGTATAAATATTATTATAGAATATCAAAACCTCTGACAGCTTAAAGGAATTCTGACAGATCTCAAACACTGAATTACAAGAGGTTTAAATTTCCCTAGAAAGTTAAATGAACTGTTAGTCATACCTTAAAAAGTGCTACATGTTATATAATAAATAACTGAGTATGAATATAAAGCACTTTAAATCTGGTGTTTTATATTGCTGAATAACAATAGCAATATCTCATAATTTTTACAATAGGAGAGTTATAAATCCATAAAAATTTGAAGTTGAGTATTTGTTTATCAACTCAGAAGACATTTTCTAATCATAAAAGCTATGTCAGATTATGGGGACAAATGTAAAATAGCAAAAGATTGGTATATATGATAAAAGTCCATCAAAAACAAAATTAAAAGGCAAAGAATAGGATTATAAGATATTTTCAAGAAACAAACTAATTGATTACCTTAATTGCAAATTTTAGCTCAAGTTATAATGACCACCTAAACCTAAATAGAGCAGCATAAAAATGGCATAACCATATTTCAGAAAGAAAGAACTATGAATGATATATAAATCTATGAGAAATATTTCAATCTTTCTATTAGCCAGACATGGTCAAGTTAAAATAACTAACAGTTACTACTGTTAAATAACAAATCAGTAAAGATTTTAAGAGTCATTTAGTATGTGTGTACTCTAAGCCTCATCTGTATGCTGTATTGGTGAGAGTGTAAGCTGGTACATCCTTTCTGGAAAGCAATTTGTCAATACACACCAAGGTCTATAAAATGTTCTTACCCTTTAGTACAGTAATTTCTCTTCTACAACTCGATTCTAAGAAACTAGTCAAAATCCAGGCAAACATTTTAGTACAAAGATGAAAATCAGGGCATATTAATAACAGGAAAAACCTATGAGCAGACTAAATGTCTAATGTTTGGATAGTGATTAAATATATATTTAGTACAGCTATAAGGCAGAACATGTGGTATGATTAAATTCAGATTTTTAAATAGTATATAATGACATGGAATAATGCTTACCATTTGCAGTTAAGTTAAAAATAAGGATGCAATTCTGTATTGTCTGTTTAATCTTAATACATTGTATATAAATATTTAATAAAGATTTCAAATACATAAATTTAGAAACTGGCAAAAACATATGAAAGTGATTATAATAATTTTCTATGTAAAATAATTTTTATTACGTATTTTTACTTTTCTGTACGTTCTAAATTCTCTACAATGAGCATGCATTTTTTGAAAATAAAAAGGTATAATTAACATAAGTACATACATTTCAATATACTTTATCACATTTTCAAAATATTTCTCATCAGTTCTTTTATCACTGATATTAAAATATAACTTTACTGTTAAGCGATGGAAAGAAAACGACAGATAAGGACTAGCGTGTCAGCCTGCACAAATGGTTTACGGAAATTAATGTTACATATGTTGCTTTTTCGTGGAGCTTGACACTAGTAGAATGACCCTGCTTTTCTTTCCTATCTTCTTTCCATCAAAACCACTGTTAGAAACTCTAATCTCTTCTGCGTATTTGTTTGAGATTTTTGTGTCACAAATTATGTATTAATTTGTATTGAAGCAGTTGCATGGACTTTGAGTAGCAAGTTTTCGGGTTCTCAAACACTCAATCCATCTCAGGAGACTTGGGCACGGAGTTTAAATTGTGTCATTATAGAGGTACCTTGAGTGTTTTTGATGATACCCAAACTGTAACCATTATGATTAACTGTAGCTGGAAGCCCAGCCCCTCTGTGTATAAGCTATTCTGTTTCTTCTACTTTAACTGACATCTCCTTAGTATACCCTTCATTTCATTTTAAAGTAATAAAATATCAATGTAATATAAATATTTTCTAAATATTTAAGAATATTAAATGCGTCATCAAAAATCTTACCATATTATACATATGTACTTGAAATTATTTTGTACACAAGTACAAAAACATACACTATATATTTTCAGTATCTACTGCTTTTGCCTAGAAATTGTAAAGAACAACTTTTTATAGCAAAAGGAGGGGGTTTATTTATTTTTTCCTAGATGGCATATTTATGAAAATTGTTTGATGACTGTTTTTCCCTTTCTAATATTTGTTTTTGTTAAATGGGAGTGGCTACTAGACTGGACATCAAGGTTGCTTTGTCATTTTCTTTTGTCATTTCCTTTTGTCATTTTCAACATGTATTCTGAGCAGAATAGCAATTGTATTCTCATTAATATATTCGGTATAAATGCATCTCATATAATAGAATAGGAAGCTGCAAGACACTTAATAAAAAAGTTTACCCAATTTTTTCATTTTAGACTTGTGAAAACAAGAATAAAAAGGCTTTTCCCTCATATTTTTCCCCCTTAGAATTCCAGCAATCCTACTACCTATACTGATTATTTTTATTGCTTTTTTAATCATGTATTAATTGACAATTGTGTTAACATTTGTTATGAACAAACATACTTGAAATGGCTTTAAAACAGTCTTGATGGATATTTTGTGTTGGTGGGCAGGAGGGAGGGGGCATTGCGGAACAATCATTTCAACTGAGTCGCACTTTAGGACTTCCTTGACCCTGCTGCACCTTAGAAGAAAGGAGTTCAGGAACTGAGGTATGTATGTCAACTGGCCCTGAGAGGTTTGCTTTGAAAAGTAAATCCAAACTTTCACTAAGACAGGTATAGGAAAGACTTCAACTTTACTTTTGATTTGTATTTTTTAAACAGTTATGAGCAGACCATAGAAGAAAATTAGATGAGTTATAAATGAAACAACTATACATACATGTTTACTAAGCTATTTACCCCAATATTTCTTTAGCCTACCCTGATTTAACTGTACGTAGAATGAGAGGCCAAGCAAGAAACTTTTACAATTCACCACTCTGATGTCTTCCATTTTTATGAGAGTTATCCAATACAAATAGATTAACCAGAAATCTCACTATAGGGCAGGATAAAATCCTTGGTACTAAACTTTCCCTGGTCTGTTTTCCTACTTGAGGATGCTTATACAACTCTTATCCAACTCTTCATTTTCTATTGCCATACAGAATCATAATAATAATTATTATAATTATAATTTGTTCTCAAAGGAAACATGAGATTAAAGATGCAAAGGAGAGCAAAAAGGTAGTAAAAGAGAGAACAAGAGTAATGATGTGTTTATGAATTTATGAGGAAAAGAAAAAAATTATTGCAACAAATCACCTATTATTCCAAATAACCAATACACATTGAAGGTGTGTAAACTTGAACTAAATAATGTAAACAGGCAAAATAAATTATAAATTGAATGGCAGATACAATTTATAAAGTCAAAAAGGACTATAATAACGGTTTTCACGATTACATGGTTAGGTGGTCTCTGTGATGATTTAGATAGCATAACTGTAAAGGGGATTTTGGAATTATCCCCAAACATTTTAATTTTAGACAATGTAATTATTTCAAATATACCTTTTACAAACGAATTTTAAAATACTTAAAGCAACCGAGAAATCTCCAAATTATGTTCCTATACAGAACAAGTGAACCATTTTCCATTGAAAATGATATTCCCAGTCCTTTTCCTCATAGGAAGATGTGCTGTTGTAAAAGCATGAAGGAGTATTATCAAGAGTGGTTTCTGGGCTGTAAGAACTGTAATATACATACCTTTCTTCCCCAGGGCAGGGTGGCTGGTAGGTGGGCTCTGGTGCTGTGCTTCTCAATATCACGTGCTGTTAAAACTAAAGAGTTTTCCAGAAATGTAATATAACGGCTACTGTTGCCCCATTACTCCAGAAGGCTTAGCTGGGTGACTTAATGTTGGCTTCTAAACCCTCTTATTCTGTCTCTGGATGACTTCAGGGGCTCAATTTTTACCCACAGCATTTGTGCTAGCAGAGAGCTGTCTCGGCATGCCTGAGTTAGCTGGCTAGAAGGACAGGCTGCGACCACAGGGCCACTTCTTTGAACAGAGAATTTCCATCCTTACATAGCTGAGTAGAAGTTCCTTTTCCCTCACCTGTTCCCTCTTCCCCCACTACACACATCTGTATAGTATACTGAGGGTGGAGTCTCTTTACAGGAACTTGAGCCGTGCTACCTACAAACTATCTATGCCTGGCTTAAATCATGGGCTAATGTGAGTTCAGGGTCTTGTGGGTATTCAAGTAATTCCCTGCACGTAAGTCCTCCCACCACCCAATGCACCCAACTGTGTATCCGCACCGCGTGACCCTGGTCGTATGTGTTTCTGATCCATTGCGTGACAATCAGAAAAACTGAAATAAGGCTTAAAGATGGAAATGAAACATACCCACCCACGCCAGTCCAGACAGAAAATCTAGGAGGCTTATGTAATTAAAAATAAATTTTCTGGTTTTGTACCCAGTGTAATTAAATTATCTTTGATATGATTTGGAAATGAAAATGCATAAAATTAAGTGACCAATAAGTGTGTGTTGAATTGATTTTATCATTTGTTCTTCTTCATCCCTCTGATTTTTTTTTCTATAACCTCTCTAGATTTACTATTTTCAACTCTGTGTGTTCAACGCTATAAATATGCAGTTTTCTGTAGAACTCTTTGATCTTTTTGAGGAAAAATGCCGTTGAAATTTGATGAATACTTAACAAGAACTTGACAGCAATCAGTCAATTTATCAGCAAGCATATGCCAAGTGGATTATACTATGAGAAATATCAAGTGAGGTAAAGAAAGAAATATAAAGTATGGCCCTTGGCCTTTAGGACTCTACAACCAAGTGAAGAGATAAGTCATGTGTATCTGAAATGGGCAGCATATCTTTGCACGCGTACTTATTTAACTGATAATTGATAGCAATCTAAGTGTAAGATGGAGTGTATAATACCGTAGTATTAAATTGAGAATTATTTAAAACATTTCAATTGTAAATATTGAAGTACATACTTATTTGAATAATCCACAATACTAATCCTAACTATGAACTCTGAACTATTGTCAAAATCGATATATTTTGCAGGTTAGATTTTTTTCCAATCATCTGTCATGACTTGTAATGAAGTATGAGAGAAGTCTAATATTGGTTCCAAAATGTTGGAATGTGTTGTGTGCATTCTAGTTTTAGGAATAGCAGTTTTTTTTAATCACAAAGCTCAGTGAATTTAATTAAATCTCAACTGCCTCACAGCAATCCTTTTTATTGTACAAAATTTCACTTATCATTCAGATGGCAAAAACCATATAAAATGCTACTGTCTTTCAAAACAAGAAATTTACATATAGGCAATAAGTGAAAAGGTCCATAACATGGCCCAGAAATGCCATTTAAACTTTCTGATGGATGCTTTAAAATCAGTTCAGATCAGTGGATGGTGAATTATGCGGATGTCTTAGAGACACTGTTATTCAAGGACCCGAGATGATAGAAGTCATCTCAAGTGTATATATTCTCAACAACAAAACAGAAAGACAGTGAATGCCATGGTGAAGAAAGTTCTGCAAATATAGAGGTTTGAATTATACTGGCATATGTCTTTCCTTTCATATTTTCATTGCTTTCTCATCCCCCTTTCTCAATCTCAATATCATTTAGTTTGATCTCAATTAGGTAATTATCTTATAAAGTAATTGTTCCAGTAGCATAAATGACCAATGCTTTTAAATACTTTGTGGTTATCAGAATGTGTGTGTGTGTGTGTGTGTGTGTGTGTAAATAGATGTCTCTCTCTTTCTCTTTCTTCTTCTTTCTACTTATCCATCAAGTATATGTAGAGAGGATCTGTTGGAATGTATGCAAGCAGTAAACCTTCTAATAATGTAGTCATTCTAAGCTTGGGGCTTTCTCTCTCCCCCAGTTCTATTCTGTCCCACGATAAGCATAGAATGGATAACTTCGGAACTATTTAGCACTTTGCTCCCTTTATTCATGTCTTCTTCTTGACTTTGTTGGATATAAGTGTTTCTTCTGGGAAAATTCAGCGGGCTAACAAGGGAATGTGCAGGCCCCTGTACAGTCATATGGATAGAACTAAATGGCCATGATGAACTATTCCCACAGCACTGCTATGACGTAGTTTGTTTAGAATACAGAAACACAGGCATAGTAAATTAGTAACATGTAACACATCTAGACAAATAAATTCTATTAAAGCAACAATTTCTACAGGATGAGGCTCTCTTAATTTTACCCACTCTGGGTAACACAATTCATGTTTTTCAATATCATCAATATTTTATTTAGTATTTTATTATAGTAAGTGCCTGCTTATTATTACTGTTTATTATTAAAAATAGGAAAATGAAAAAATATTTTTAAAAATAAAACTCCCACCAAAGAGAAATCTTTGTGTGGTGTTATAGCCCCTTAAATGTGTATATATAGTCACAAGAAACATACGTATGCACACACACATAGTCCATATACTTAGCACCAAATTAAAATCATGTTTTATGATTTATATTTAGTTTATGCTTTTTTTCCTATATTTATTCACAGTTTTTCAAGGGCACCAGTTTTCTGCAAGTAAAACTTCCACAATCTGTACTCTATTCACATCAATCATGTTCATTTCCATTGATCATCTCTTTTTCATTTTCTCAGACTCTAATGGATTTTTTAAAACATTCCCCTTCAGATTATTAATTCAATTTTCCTGAATGATTAATGCTTTTCTTTATCACCTCAATTACAGATTTTAATTTTGCTATTACTATTTTAGTTTCCTTGCAATAGTTCAATGTCTCAGCCAAGCCTTTTCTCATCTCTGCTGCTCTTTATATTTTCATCTGTTTTCCTTTTATCATATACTATTCTCCCCATAAGACTTTCAGCTCCTGATGGAGTTATGTGGTTCTATATCATATTTATACATTTTACACGATTTTCTTCTGTTTTTTATAGTAAATTATGTATGGCAGTGTGTTCTTCCTCTGAAACATCAGGAAAGCATTCCCTTTGGTGTGTGTGTGTTTTTACAAGTGACTGCTATCATATTTTTATCTTTATTTATTACCAAAGGAGAGTGCTAGCACTATCACACATTCCCTCTCTTTAGGGTTTTGTGGTCAAGTACAACAAGGAAAAATCCAACCTTACTTATAGGATATGGTCAAATTGTACTGCTTTTATGATTCTTCCTTTACAATATTTCACAGTCCCCTTCTATTTTATTCTGTCTCCCATAAACATAACAAACCATAGCTCTTAACCAATGGCAAGGTCATTACAAGAAGGGAATATAAAGCCAGTTAATGAGATCTTTCTTCCTATACTGGGGGAGTTTGTTTTTGAGGGTTTCACCAGTAATCTTCACTGTTCTTATTGGCTCTTGGTGTACATAAGCACTTAACATAAAACTGGGATACCCTCCAAATCTTGGCATTCAAAGAATCACTTAGACTTATGCCCAGGTTCAAATGGTTTTATGAAAGATAATAATTTGGGATTATTTTTCAATTGAAATGTTATTGGGAAGTTGAGGCAGACTATGTCAGAAGCTACTAACCAAATGTTCTTTTGTTCTACAGTTTCTTATATGATTTTATAACTATATTTTTTTGGTAGGATTCACTCAAGCTGAAGTCTATAATATCTGTACTTTATGAAGAAAAAAACATTTTTGAATAATTATTAACTATATATTATAGAAAAGAATCATAGACATTCACCATGCAATATACATACATCTATATTCTATGCATGTGATATAAAAGGAAATATATTTGGTCTTTGTCCCCGGGTCCTGGCACAAAGCTCCTCTAAAGAATTTTCTGAGTGATAAGGAAAGGTTTTTGTCATTCACAATGAGCCCCTTTCAACAACAATACCTAAGTTTAGTTAATGAAGTGACCTTTGGAAAGCCCCTAGGAAACCTAAGGGAGAAGGTTGGTTGGCAGGGGAATGCATATGATAGAGAGTTGGAACTTTAACCACCCTCCAGAGAGAGAGGAGAGAGGCTGGAGATTGAGTTCAATCATCACCAATGGTCAAGGATTTAATCAAGTCAAGCCTGTGTATGAAGCCTCCATTCATAACCTAAAAGTACAGTGTTTGGAGAGCTTTTAGGTTGGTGAGCATCTTTCAGTTTGAGATGCAGGAAAATGGTGCACTTTGATGCATGGATGCTCTACCTCCTTCCTATACCTTGTCCTTTGCATCTCTTCAAACTGGTTGTTTCCTGAGTTCTATCCTTTTATAACAAACTGGTAATCTAGTGAATAAATGCTTTCCTGAGTTCCGTGAACCACTCTAGCAAAGTAGCAAAGTAATTGAAACTGAGGTGGGAGTCATGGGAACCTCTGATTTATAGCAGGTTGGTCAGAAGTGCAGGTGATACTCTGGACTTGTTATTGTCACCTAAAGTGGGGGGAGGGTAGGAAAGTGTCCTGGGACTAAGCCCTTAACCTACAGAATCTGATGCTGTGGATAGCATCAGAACTGAATTAAATTTTAGGAAATCCTGCTGTTGTTGCAGAATTGCCTGGTGTGGGAAAAGCTACCATGCATTTGGTAACCAAAGGTGAAGTAGTGTTGTGGTAGAATTGTGTGTATGTAAAGGAAAACAATAGAGTTCTTCCTTTACAATGCAGACATTAAAATATACATATATATGCATATATTCAACATATATTCATTTCTCTCATTTTAAATATATGAAATGTCCATGGCTTGCCTTTATTTTCTGAGTTCTCTGTTTGTATGAAATTATCCTGTCTCAATGAAGTAACTGGATGGAAGATTTAAACTGCGTGTCCGTGTGTGTGTGTGTGTGTGTGTGTGTGGACAGGAAGAGTAAGATTGTGATTTGGATTTAAGGTAAAATGGGGAAAGCATCTAGACAGTGGAATGAGCTTAGTACTGGAGTCAATGAGACCTGTGTTGGTACCTCAGCACTTCCATGAATTAGATGTGTGATCTTCATTTCTCTTAGGTCCTCATCCATAAAAATATTGCAAAATATTTTGGGAAAGACGAAGTGAGAAGATGTTCTGCACATATTACCTCTTTCTGTGCTCCCTTTTCTCATAAACGTGAATATCACAGTGTCTCTGGTGTAACAAATTCAATTATCCTCTCTGACTAGAGCATCTCAGCCAGTATTCCTGCTGAACTCTTTCATGACAGTCCTACAGGGTTAACAAATAGGCTATCAGATAGATAGATAGATAGATAGATAGATAGATAGATAGATAGATAGATAGATGATACAGATATAGATAGATAGGCAGATAGACAGATAGTTAGATAGATGATAGATAGATGATGATAGATAGATAGATGACAGATAGATAGAAAATAGATACATGATAGATGATAGATAGATGAGAGATAGATAATTTTAATGAATATTTTACTCTATAGGTGCTACATTCAAACATTTGAATTGGATGGAATTGAAGAATCATCATTATTTTTCTCCTGAATCAATATTTATTGGCTTTTGGTCATCAATAGTGTGTGAATCCTATCCTGAACATCATCAAAAATATAGATATGCTTTCCCCAAAAAAGTCTGACTTCATTAATATATACATGCAACAAATACTGAATGTCTGCCATGTTTAAAAATTGTGTCAAGCACTGAAATTGAGACTGTGATTAACAATCTTCCAACAAACAAAAACCCAGGACCAGACGGTTTCACAGGTGAATTCTGTCAAACATTTAGAGAGGAACGAACACCTATACTTCTCAAACTCTTCCAAAATATAGCAGAGGGAGGAACACTCTGAAACTCATTCTACAAGGTCATCATCACCCTGATACCAAAACCAGACAAAGATGTCACAAAGAAAGAAAACTACAGGCCAATATCACTGATGAACATAGATGCAAAAATCCACAACAAAATACTACCACAAGAATCCAACAGCACATTAAAAGGATCATACACCATGATCAAGTGGGGTTTATCCCAGGAATGCAAGGATTCTTCAATATACGCAAATCAAACAATGTGATAAACCATATTAACAAATTGAAGGAGAAGAACCATATGATCGTCTCAATAGATGCAGAGAAAGCTTTTGACAAAATTCAACACCCATTTATGATAAAAACCCTCCAGAAAGTAGGCATAGAGGGAACTTACCTCAACATAATAAAGGCCATATATGAAAAAACCCACAGCCAGCATCGTTCTCAGTGGTGAAAAACTGAAACCATTTCCTCTAAGATCAGGAACAAGACACTCTCACCACTATTATTCAACATAGTTTTGGAAGTCCTAGCCACAGCAATCAGGGAAGAAAAATAAATAAAAGGAATGTAAATCGGAAAAGAAGAAGTAAAGCTGTCACTGTTTGTAAATGACATGATACTATACATAGAAAATCCTAAAGATGCTACCATACAACTACTAGAGCTAATCAATGAATTTGGTAAAGTAGCAGGATACAAAATTAATGCACAGAAATCTCTGGCATTCCTATACACTAATGATGAAAAATCTGAAAGAGAAATTAAGGAAACACTCCCATTTACCATTGCAACAAAAAGAATAAAATACCCAGGAATAAACCTACCTAAGGAGACAAAAGACCTGTATGCAGAAAACTATAAGACACTGATGAAAGAAATTAAAGATGATATAAACAGATGGAGAGATATACCATGTTCTTGGATTGGAAGAATCAACATTGTGAAAATGACTCTACTACCCAAAGCAATCTACAGATTTAATGCAAACCCTATCAACTACCAATAGCATTTTTCACAGAACTAGAACAAAAAATTTCACAATTTGTATGGAAACACAAAAGACCCCGAATAGCCAAAGCAATCTTGAGAAGGAAAAATGGAGCTGGAGGAATCAGGCTCCCTGACTTAAGACTATACTACAAAGCTACAGCAGTCAAGACAGTATGGTGCTGGCACAAAAACAGAAATATAGATCAATGGAACAGGATGGAAAGCCCAGAGATAAACCCATGAACATATGGTCACCTTATTTTTGATAAAGGAAGCAAGGATATACAATGGAGAAAAGACAGTCTCTTCAATAAGTGGTGCTGGGAAAACTGGACAGCTACACATAAAAGAATGAAATTAGAACACTCCCTAACACCGTACACAAAAATAAACTCAAAATGGATTAAAGACCTAAATGTAAGGCCAGACACTCTAAAACTCTTAGAGGAAATCATAGGCAGAACACTCTATGACATAAATCACAGCAAGATCCTTTTTGACCCACCTCCTAGAGAAATGGAAATAAAATCAAAAATAAACAGATGGTACCTAATGAAACTTAAAACCCTTTGCACAGCAAAGGAAACCATTGGCAAGACGAAAAGACAACCCTCAGAATGGGAGAAAATATTTGCAAAGGAAGCAACTGACGAAAGATTAATCTCCAAAATTTACAAGCAGCTCATGAAGCTCAATGTCAGAAAAACAAACAACCCAATCCAAAAATGGGCAGAAAACCTAAATAGACATTTCTCCAAAGAAGATACACAGATTACCAACAAACACATGAAAGGATGCTCAACATCACTAATCATTAGAGAAATGTAAATGAAAACTACAATGAGGTATCACCTCACACCAGTCAGAATGGCCATCATCAAAAAATCTACAAACAATAAATGCTAGAGAGGGTGTGGAGAAAAGGGAACCCTCTTACACTGTTGGTGGGAATGTAAATTGATACAGCCACTATGGAGAACAGTATGGAGGTTCCTTAAAAAACTAAAAATAGAACTACCATACGACCCAGCAATCCCACTACTGGGCATATACCCTGAGAAAACCATAATTCAAAAAGAGGGGTAGGATAGGGAGGGTGGGAGGGAGACGCAAGAGGGGGGAGATATGGGGATATATGTATATATATAGCTGATTCACTTTGTTATAAAGCAGGAACTAACACCATTGTAAAGCAATTATGCTCTGATAAAAATGTTAAAAAAAATAAAAAATAAAAATTGTGTCAATCCTTGGCCTCTGTATTAGAAGCAAATATACTTCACAGTGCTTTGTTCAAAATGGATTAGCATACATTTAACGTAAATTTACATGTAAATAAAAGAATACAGTTTTTTAAGGTGATGTCTAAAACAGAGTAATTGAAATCAAAGAACTTTTGTTAAATTACAACATTGTCATGTTTTGTGGTAGTAGAACTATGGGTATCTCAACATTTGTGAAAATGATGCATTAAAGGAGACTAGGATATGGGATCTGGAGATTGTGGATACAGGAGCAATAGGGAACTTAGAGGACGTTTACTTCTAGTGTGACTCTAGAGGGTTCTCTTATGGTATAATCTTGGGCAGGACAATTAATGCAAGTATCAGATGTCTAAAAGTTAGCCCAGTGTTAACCTCCTTGCTATTCTCAGTGAAGTGTTGTGAAAATTAAATTAAATAATGCCATTGGAAGAATTTTGCAACATGTAAAAATGCTATAGAAATAATGTTACCATGACAAAACAACACATAAATAATATAAGAATATAATTTTTCCAAAATTCTTATGTGAATACGTGCACTTAATGTCCATTAACTGTCAAAGAAAAAATACACCAAACACTTATTAAAAATGCTAAGAAAGACTTTATTCAAGACTCTTGCAGTAGGGGAGAGAGATTGAACTCAGCTCTGCTGAAACAAGACAGGAGGGTTTCTAAACAGTGGAGCAAGCTAATGAAAATATACTGAAGGACATAGGGAAAGGAAGGCTGTCAGTGTGAATAGGTCGTCTGTGATTGCTAATTGGTGCTTATGGAAGAAGTTAGACATCTGCCCTCCCACAGGGAGGTGACAGGGGCTCTCTATTTCCCGGTGATTACATTTCAAAGGGATGGCTCCCAGGGCCTTGAAAAAGACATCCCGAAGTTATTGAAGATTTACATCTCAAAGGAGTAGAGAAGTAGTTTAAAATAGCAAGTTTTCTAAAGTAAAGGCTCTAAGAAAATGGAAGCCAATGGCCTATAGTCAGGATGATGCTAAAGTTTAGACAAGTTGAAGGAATGTTAAGGCTTTCTTAGTCAACTCTAAAAAAACATGTCATGATTTTTGTTTAATTATACTGGAAAAAATGCTCAGGAAAGACCAAGTGCCTAAGTGAACATATCTCTATCAACATTTTAAATTAGATGAATTAGGCATTACACTTCTACTAAGAAAAAGTTGTTGCCAAATTTAAATATTCAAATGATTATTAAAATTATCAAAAACAGCATTTTAATAAATGCTGTTCAATAAATAGACCTGCTCAAAGTAGAGTCAGTGTGATTCTACTTGTCACACAAAATCTTTATCTTCAAGTGCTTTAAAATAAGGTTGCCAAAAAAAAGTATAACTGACAATTTTGAAAAGCTAGGTATATACACTAAAGTTTATATTACCCTTCCCAAACACACACACAAACAATTCTTTATTTTTATTTACTACCTTTCTTTTGTTAATTTACTTTTATCAGTTATAACAAAAGTCATATACAGTTCATTTTGAGTCATTTCAGTCCTTCCTATTTCCTTTATTATTGATGTGTATACTACTTTTTGACTCCGAAGAAGTCATTGTTAAACTAGGAAAGACTGTTACAAGCAATGTCTTCCTTGATCATAACAATTTGATGTGGACTCATTCTCTGTGCGGATCTAAAGAGGAAAGTAAACTGGAATTTTTCAATTGGTGATATAGCAACATTGCTACAGCCACCCAGGAGACCTGTTTTCAAAGGCAGCCAAGAGACTTAGGTATCTCACACCAATTCAATTTAGGAGGTCCATTTTCAGAGACTTGTTCCCTCTCCAAACAGAATTGGCTACCAAAGACAATGGGACACCTGCAAAACAATCAATACTTTCTGTAGTATTAAGTGAAGCTTTAGTTCGACAGAACAACGTGATGTGTAAACGCTTTACATTGCCTTTTGCTTTTTCCAGTCATCTCAAATGTGATTTCACTGATTTGGACAAACATAACATATGCTACAACTTATACAGAAATAGAGATAGGAAAAATGTAAATAAAAGTCTATGAAATTTGGAGAGTTTATTGTGGAACTGAGGATATGATTATATATTAAAAAAAGCAAAGTATATCAAGATCAGTGATTATTTTCTGTGAGACAAACCGATACAATTTGAAAACTAATCTGCAATCTGAATACTTTGTGTCTTTTCTGTCATTCGTCATAAGGGAAATCATAAAGAAAAGAAATGCACCCTTAACCTCCTTTTTAGACAAGGATATTTTAATTCAGTGATGCTTTTCAAAGGAGTAAAAAAAAATACAATGAGACTGAAATAATGTAACAAAATATATATTTTTTCTTCTTTGGTGTGGATTCTTCTCTTTATTTCTGAAGTATTATAATAAGTTCTTCATAGAAGTCAAGAGTACAAACACTGATTCTGCCTCTCTCCTTAAATCTCTGCATGAAGCAGATTAGGGTAATTGGTGGCACAATTTTGGTCTGTGCTGCTGCTACTGCCCATATTGTAGGCAAAATCTTCAGGACATTTTGCACTTACTTGCATGGAAATTTTCAAGTAAATTGTCCATCACATTAGACAAACTACCAGCTTATATTAGCAAAGTTCAACTCCTTATAAATTTCAACAACCATTATGTGTTGTAAGAATGTGATTAGAATCCAAAAGACTACATCATTAACATGTTCACTTTAGCTATCTGACATAGCTAATATAGCCTACAAAAGTTATTTGCTTGAATTACATGAAATAGTTGATATAATGAGCCACAGTTTAAAGAGAGAGTTATCAAATCTCTTCTCCCCTTTCTCTTTGTGACTATACTTAAAATAATGACTAGAATTATTTTATACTAAAATAATAAGACTATACTTAAAATTACTAGACTAGTATAGAATATATTTTGTAAATTCAGACATCTGAATGGAGCAATGGTTAACATCCAAATTGATTAGAAAATGTATTGGAACTCTAGTCCAAAACAGTGTGGCCACACAGCCAGATCTTCAGGTTAAGAGAAGTAAGATTCTACTAGGGTTATTTAAAACCATGATTATAAAGTCACTACATTGCATGCTTGATTACTGGATGCCTTGGAGAAGCACTAAAACTATTTCTAATAGTTTTTAATAATAATCATGCAGTTATGGATATTTATAAAATCATGTGTGTTTGCATTAAGTTACATATGTAAGTTATACATGTAGGTTACAAGTACAGATCAGTTATAAAATATAAAAATAAAATGAACACCTTGAAACCACTACATAAATTCAAAAGTAGGCTATACATCACCAATATCTTGAAGCTACCTGTGTGTTTCTCCCATTTTCCATTCATGTCTTTTCTTTTTAAAAGTAATCAGTATTCTGAATTTTGTGATAGTCAGTGTTCCTTTTTTTTAGTTTTACCATTTATGTATCTATAAACAATATATTCTTTTATTTTGCTTGATTATGAGCTTTATAAAAATGGCATCACAAACTCTAAACTTTTCAGATCTGCTTCAATGAGAGTCATTATATTTCTGAAATTTATCCATTTTGTTTAGTGCATTAATAGTCTGTTCATTTTCAAAGCTCTCTAATATACCATTGTGTGACTGTTGCAGAATTTATGTATTCATTTACTTCTTAGTATAGTTCCCCTGCAAAATGGTATTACTGTGTCACCAGACTTTGGATTGCTTTACTTCTTTTGTTCTAACAAACAATGCAACTGTGAAAATAACTGCACATTATATTGTACATGGTTGTACAATATATTATGAGTATATTATTTTACATATCTCCCTGAGAAATTCTTTAGTCACAGGATATAAACATGTTTGACATTATACAATAATACCCACTCTTTTTCAGAGTGTCTGAATGTATTTCACTCATACTCAGAGATATAAGAGCTTCTACTAAAATTCCATTTTCAGCAATATGACAACATAGGGTATTTTGATAATTGTGCCAACCAAACCAACTCAAAATACTGGACAAAAATATAAATATATTTTAGTAATTTTTAAAAGAATTAAATAACTGACAAGATAATGTGAAACTGCCAGACTAAAAATTAAGAGAAAGCTGAAAATCAGAGAAGAAAGGATTTCTTGAAGCCTTTTATGCATGGCATGGTATTATACTTAGCATAGCATAACATAGGCAACCGAAAAAAAATCTTATTTTGTTTTTGATATTTGATGTTCTGGAGTAAGAGAGACAAAACTTAAAACCATGAGCTTGACCAAGGAAGGAGTTATTGTAGTGGAGACTGGCCACAGTAAGCTGAGACCCTGGAGAGTTACACCATCATTATGAGGGAAAAGACCCAGAAAAATCTATCCAAAGAAGTTAAAAAAAAAGTTTGCTAGCTCCCTTGGTTCTAAGCAAAGCAGCTAGCAGAAAAGAAATACTTGTTGAAAAATTATAACCACAAGGCAGCCATTGTGTGGGTTTGGAGCCAAAATCACAGCCTTTGAATTGAAATAGTCCTAGACTGGTAGTGGCACCTCACACTGAGAAGAAGTAATCACAGACCTATAGGACATCAACAGGAAGTCATTTTCTTCACCATCTCAGATAATTTGTTAAGGACATTCAGAAGGAAATCACACCAAACACCAAATGAAAACCAAGTGCCAGAGCAATACAAAGAAAAATATCTGCAGGAGAAATACACCCATAAGGAAACAAAACAGCAATTATAAAACACAGACACACATAGGAATAAACACACACACACAATTTTAAACTGCTTTTTAAATAGGACAAGTTTGAAAATATCTTCAGGGACATGAAAACAAAATAGATATAAAAAGAAATCAAAAAGAACTTCTGAAAATAAAAGTTTAATCAAAAATAAATAAAAAATAAAAATGCAATTGATGAAGTAAAAGGCGATTGAATATTAGACACAGCTGAAGGAAGAATTAGTAAACCAAAAGGTAGGTCAGAAAAAACTTATTCAAGATAGCACAGAAAGACAAAAAAATAATAAAGTTATGGATGAGCATAAGAAACATAAAGGACATAATAAGGTCTAATATAAGTTGAGATTATATTTTAAATTTATTAGATTCTGTAAAATATATTAATTTCACCTGCTTCTTTTTACTTTTTTTACAATTTTACTACTAGAAAATGTAATATTACAGAATTGGTTCCCCTTATATTTCCTTAGAATGCTTGGTTTAAAGATGCATTATACAATGTAGCTACTCCAGTCTTTAATATTCAGTTCTTTGTGATTAATTCACAGTGCTCCCCAAACCTAAACCTCCTAGAAATTTCTTGTAAGTCAGCAATATATTCAAATATTTCTTTGTATTTGACCAAGGACTACATCGTGCTGAGATAGAGTAGGAAGAGCAACCTAAGAGTATTTCATCCAAAATACTATTAAATATGGATATTCTCAAAAAATTTTTTTAAAATAGAATGAGATTTTCTGAAAGCATCCAGGAGGTCTGATGTATTTCATTGACATTTCCAATAGCCATGGGCTAATCATTTAACTTTTCTGCACCTTAATTTTGTAATCTGTAAGGAAATAGTTTGGGTCTAGATCATCTTGAGATTGCTTCTAAATCTAATATTTTATCACTGGTTTACAATTATCTTCAGAATGAGAAGAATCTTAGCAAATAAAAAGCTAAAAATATTTTGCCAAAACACAGTTAAACCTACTAAGGAAATTAAAAGAGATGTGTAAAACTATTGTCTGGGTGAAGAACGAAAAAAAAAAGAAAAGACTTTTATGATGGAGAAATGCATTACAGCATTTAAAAAGGAGAAAATAACTTCAATTTTGACATGGGGAAAAAACATTTTACGGTTTAAGAGTAAATATCATCCATTTTTAAAAGATCACGCTCATAGGAGAAAAGCACAGAATGTATGGTAATATTTATTGTCCAATATTTTGTAATATTACTACTGTAGTGCGGTTTCAGACTTAGGGGTGGGGATGTTGCTGGCACTCAAATTTAGAGAAAAGAACATGCAAAAGGAACTCTAAAAGGCACATAATACACTCATATAGTTGGGATTCTTAGAGTGTATTATGTCTACTTTCATGACTACTTATAGTTTTATACCATTATTCATCATTATACATTTCTTTATGTCAGGGATTTAGGAGGAAAGCTGTCACTATATTTTCTAGAGAAAAAGATGAATTTTCTGACAAGACAGTCTATGTCTGTAATTCTCTATCCTTCTCCATCTCTTGCATTTACATAGAACTGTTCGTACCTTTAGATAAAGGACAGACATGCATACGGTGATCTTCTCTAGCGACCAAAGTGCTTATTGATGGTTTTAATTTTTTTAAGTCACTTTTTCCTTACTGTTAAAATAATTATGTTTTCTATTATTCAATTGAGATGCTTTCGAACTTGGCCTTCATCTTTTTACATCACATACCACATATCCACCTCAGCTATAAAATGAATGCATATAAGCAATGTAAAATTTTAGATTATCTAAAACCATCTTTTAAATATCAGTTAAATTATTTGTAGCATACTATAACTTACAAAAACCAAAGAAGCATTTCCAACAAACAAGGTATATTTTATTAGATGCATGTTTCATATTTTATTTTAGAAGAGAGCTTTAAAAGTCTCATAATATGCAGTAAAAGAGATACAAAGTAGTCAAGATCATTTGTTATTCATCATAAATAATAAAAGCATTACCTCAACTGTCAAGATTTCTATAAACACACAAAACAAAATATGATTTTATAAGCTTACATGTGTCCTACATTTTTCAAAGGCATACTTGATTGCATTCTATAAAGAATTCTGAGGCAACCTGGGCCATCTAGAGCAATAATAACTAAATCTCATGAACAAAATAAGAGTTCATTCTAGTAATGAACTTTTTATACTAAGCTTTTTCTTAGAATGTTAATATTATACAAAGATCTTTATTTCTCCATGCTTGTGGATATAACATTTCTACAAGAGAAAAAATAAAAGAGAATAATAAAACGTTTACCACTCCCATGCCTTCAATTCTTAAATGAGAAAGTAAGTTTTAAAATGAATACGCCATTGTAAATTTGACATTGTAATGAGTTTGATGATTTTTGGCTAACAAAATAGTTTTGTTTTTTTTTTAATATAGAACACATTTCTTCACTTAAGGAAGGCAAATTGATTTAAACAATGAGATTATCCATTTGCTATCATTTTATATTCACTGATATTTTCCCCTTTTCCTTCTATCTTCCCTTTGCTACGTAATATTGTGAATTTCAATTTCAACACAAATAACCCAACATACTAAAATATTACCTACAAATCTTTAGGAGGAACCCTAATATTTACTGAAGGGGAAAAGTTTGCTGCGATGAGATTATTTTCACTCCCTCTTTCTCTTTCAACTAGGGAAGCAGCTGTAAATCTTTCAAATTCTCAGTGTGACCAGCACCAAGATTAGAGCTAAGGCAGAATTCATTCTATAAAATAGCATGAATGTCACTCAATTATTGGTTTTCATTACTCTCTGTTGCTTCCTAAGGATGTCTAGATGACTGAAGCAAATATACTTACCTTAAACAAAATATAAGATTTATGATGGAGTTGAAAACTTTGTAAGATTCCAGAAAAAAATTTTTTGATAGAAAAATAATCAGAAAAAAATGGATGCAGAGTCGAAGAAGAGATTGGAGTATAAATTTGGATTTGAAATGAGAGCTGCAGTTCTGCAATGCCTGTCTGGCAGGTCTCAGCAAGACTTAGATCCTGATGCAACTAAAATTTCCAAAATGAAATCTCCACATGGTTATATCTCTTAAGCCGTGTGGTGGTACAAGTTAAGTGTGTCTGTCTGGGCTATTGTGTTTGGACAGTTCGAATGGTATTGATATTCCCAGATGACCACTTGGATTCAGGCTACATATCTTGCAACTTTCTTTGCTTTCACCTCTGAAAGAGTTACAGTATGAAATGCAAAACCATTTCTTTGGATGTCACTGAAATAAATACATTTTAATTGCAGAAGCAGATCTCTCCTATTGTCCTTAAAGAAGCTTTAAAGATTCCCAAAGATGTAATGGAAACCAAAAATTTATGTTTCCCTTCTTTGGGTTCCTGCCAAACAGGATAATAGAATTGACTTGGTTGATATTACTATGGCTCATAATTTATTGTGAAACAAATATTACGTGACATCAATAGAACAGAAAAATGGGCAACTTTTAAAAAGCTCTCATGGGTAACAAAAAAAAGTTCTGCTTTTCTATAAATTTTTTCCCAGTCCCATTCTTCCACTTCCATCAAAATAATCTCCCTTAAACCAAACTTAAAAAGAAAGTAACTTGAATTCAGGATATTTCAAAGCATAGTCAAGCCATCTTTACATCTTTTTGTGTACCCAAAAGCAAACTGAGTTATATGTATTTCTCCTGTAAATCATTAAATTCCAGTCATCTTTCCCATTAAGAATTAGCCACCTTTGTTAGTTTTGCAAATGGAGAGGGATCTTCATTAAATCATCTTTTCCAGATTGATTTTTTAAATAGGAAATTAAAGGAAATAACACTGTAATATTTATTTCTTCCATTAAATATTGATGCACTGTATTGACACTGCAGTATTTTTAATAAACATCTGTCTAGACTTAAGATCTTCTTACAAGTATACAGTGCATGATTTAAGATTTAATTTAGGGAAATAAGGGATTTACCCCTAAATGGAACCAGATTTCTTTTCAATTTTTTCTGTCTATTACATCAATAATGCAATAGTTGTAGAAAGACCTGAAGCCACAAACATATTTTTATATTTGTGCGTAAAGCTTTTCAGTCTCCTCAATGAATTGGATAGAGAATATATCACAATATACCTTTAATATTAGGAGGGCAGAAGCTGAAGATTAGTTTTGAGTGTAAATTTTCTTGGCCTGACTTTTAAAATAAAAATAATGGCATTGATACCTTATGTTCTGTATTAACTTAAAATGGATGTAATGACAATTATATATTTTATACAGATAAAGTACTTTAAACCTCATTCTGATAATCAAATATTCCATATGGTATAGTATAGAGAATATGCAGATTCTCCATTAGATACTTAGTTGTGATAACCCATATTTTGGTTTTGGAAGCAGTGTATTCTCAGACAACAAAACAACTATGATGATAAAGTTTAAAAATAATCTAATAGCAAAGGAAACAATTAACAGAGTAAAAATGGAACCTATGAAATGGGAGAAAATATTTGCAAAACATATATCTGATGAAGAATTAATATCCAAAAAATATAAGAAATTCCTACAAATAAACAGCAAAAAACCCCCAATTAACCCAATTTTTAAAATTGGGCAGAGGACCTAAATAGATATTTCTTAAAAGAAGGCATACAAATAGCCAACAGGTATACGAAGATATGCTCAACATCACTAATTGTCAGGGAAATGAAAATCAAATCTACAATAAAATACCACCTCACACCTGTTAGGATGGCTATTATCAAATAAATTTATAAATTTATAAATAAATACTTAAAAAGTGTTGATGAGGATGTGGAGAAATAGGAACCCTTGAACATTGCTGGTGGGAATGCAAAATTGCACAACCACTATGAAAAACAGTATGAAGCTTCCTCAAAAAAATTAAAGAGAAAACTCCCATATGACCCATCAATCCCACTTCTGAGTATTTATTTAAGAGTTGAAATCAGAATCTCAAAAAGATGTTTGCACTCCCATGTTCATCGCAGCATACATCTCAATAAAACTGGGAAAAATTATTATGCAAAAAAGTGGTATATACATACAGGGGAATCCTGCAATATATGACAACATGGATGAACCCAGAGGACATTATGCTGAGTGAAATAAGCCAGTCACAGAAGGACAAATGCTGCATGATTCTACTTATGAGGTATCTAGCAGAGTCAAGCTCATAGAAGCAGAAAGGAGGTGGTTGCCAGGGGCTGGGGGCAGGGGGCAATGGGGAGTTGCTATTCAATGGATATAAAGTTTCAGTTATGCAAGGTAAGTAAGTTCTAGAGATCTAAGATACAATATCATGCCTATAGTTGACATACAATAGTACACCTAAAAATTTGTTAAGTGGGTAGATCTCATGTTAATTGTTCTTAACACAATAAAAATGTAGACTAATATTTACCCTAGTGATCAAATAATTTCATGACACCCCTTTTCTCATTAATTACTTGTGGTGGCTAATGAACAACAGATACTCTATTAAAGCAAAACAAAAGTGGACTCTTCCATTAGGTCCAGTAGCTTAAAATAAAAATACAAAGTTTTTTCTGCTAATGTTTTCTGTTTAGAGATTAATCTATTATCTTATAGTTCCTAGAATTCAAATTCATTACTGGCACGTGTGTATTGTATCATACATACATAAGTATAATTAAGTTTATTAGCATCACCTCATTTTGGAATTAATAAGAGCAAGAGGAAAAAATGTTCCTGTCTGTTCTGTAACTCAATAAGTCATCCAGAAATTACGGTGTAATTTTTTAAAAATATTTTTGTCTAAATGTATGGCCCAGGAAGGATATCTTTGGTACTTTTAAATAATAGGTAAACGATATCCACCATGAACCCAGCATGCTGACAAAAGAGGTGTCCTCATCTTCATCCTCTTTATGTTGCCAGCTTCAGAGACTATTATCACGGTCAGCAATAAGTTTCGGGAGAACTAAATGTGAAAAGTATATTAAGTGTAGAGCGAGTCGCTTCTCTTACTTTATCCTAAATTAACAGCAGCCCAGGATTACACATGATAAAGCAAATGGTGATTATCTCAATTCAAGGTTGCCCTAAAGCAAATACTTGTGTTGCCCACAGTTTTGTCTTTAAATTCAATAGCAGGGACAAAAGAAACATGGTGTAAATTAGAACCTAAATTCAGAGTATGAATTGAGTAACTTGAAACAAATAGGAGGCTGTTTCCACGTAGTTGCCAAATGCAACTACACTTCTCCCTGGTGTTAAAATTTCATTTTCCACAAACATCTGAAATTGGCTCTCGCCTTTTCAAGGGCTTCTTTTTATTGGTTGTGGTCTCCTTGTTACTTAAGCGCTATTCCTAAGAAACTCCTTCCCTTCCACCCCCATCTCCACCTTACCCCATGTTAATTATAGCAGATCAAGCTAGTTATTTCACATAGGGGACCGATGTCATCAAAATGAAGTAAAATTATCATTTTAAAATATTCTTAAGCAGAAGAATGTATGTACACCAGGAATCAAGCGAAATGGACTTTATACAATTTGAAATACTAAATGTGGGAATCAGGTAGGTTTCATTAGAGTAATAATTATTTGTTCTGTAATGAGTCTGAAAGGGGAACATTTCTCCCCTCACTAGGTTTGTACATATACTTCTCTCCTCACCCCTCCCCACACACACCACTTTTGAAATTACGCCAGGATTTCAAACAAACAAAGAAGACAGAAGGAAAAAAATTACAGAACCGTAATTGTGAAACCCAGGAATGTTAGCAATATTGTTAAATCCTTAACAACATCCTGCGTCATTCAAATTTACCTAATTTATTTTTCCAGGATGTAGTTTATAACTGGGCATTTCTCTATCAATTGATAAACAGCTCTATGTGCAAAAGAATGAAATGTGAAAAAAAGGCTTTATATTGCCAGATAAAATGAATGATCGCGGCTCAAGCTGAGGGTGAATTAGTAAGTTCTTCCATCAGAAAAACGCTCGTTGGAGCGAATGGAAATTATGTCCCTCTGTGTGGTTCCATCTGGCTGAGTCTGCTTGTGCAATGAATACTGGACAACACTATCACGTTGATGTGCCATCGTCTCAATCAGAGAATAAATGTTTTTATATAAATACTGGAAAATATAACAATCTTTATTCTACTTAGGAAAAAGTTAAACCATAATTGGCCAGTTGGATATCTGTTTTGTTTGCAGAGTCATAAATTCACTGCTTGCCAACTTGATTTTTCACGTTTCAGTAAGATTGGAAAATAAGGTTAATGTTTTAAGCACTCGAGCATTTTGTCACGTGTGAAGTCTAAGCTGCTCTACACTCCAAAGGAAAGTCTCTCAGATTCTGAAACACTACACTTAAGATATACAATTTACTAATGGGAAAATATTTGTTTCTTTAAACATTCAATTTCCTTAGCAAATGAAATATTTTTGGCTAATGTTAAGGAGTTTAATTCTTTTCTCCAGAGTTACTTTGAGTACTTTTGAGAGCTAATTGAAGTCTGTGTATTTTTTCTTAAGTTTATAGTAACTAAATTTTAAATAATTATTTTAAAGGGACACAAGTATTTTCTGATAGAAATGTTTATTAAATATCATATAAATCTTTTTATGGCAACTACATACCTTCTAATTAATATAGAAGTATTATATCTTCATTAATGCTTTATTCTATAGATTATCTCTGAGGCATTATTGAGTGTAAGAGTCCTATGACAGTTTCAGTTCTGAATATTAATAAGAACTCAAATAGATTATTGGAAGTTTTAGGATTAGATTTGACTTTGGTGTTTTTAAAAATAGAGAGGTTTAAACAGAATCAAAGTTTATTTTTTGCATAAAAATTCATGTCAGCAGTCTAAAGCTGGAGTGGTAACTCTAACAATATCAGTGACATAGGCTCCTTTTTTCTGATTGCTCTATCATCTTCAAAGAGCCTCATGGTCCAAGATGACTGCTTCAATTCCAGCCATCACATCTGTACTCTAACCAACATGAAATTGTAAAAAAATAGCCAGGAGAAATAAAACTGCCATTTATTTAAGAACACCTATCAGAATCTGTACTCATCATCTACAGTTACATTCTGTTCCTTGCTGCAGAAGAGACTGAGAAATGTAGTCTATATCTATCACTTAAAATCAGATTGTGTCTGCTATCATAGAAGGAAAGATATATGGATTTGGGGGAGGAATACAAACTTCTGGTACCATTACTATACCTTATATCCTGCTTAGGGAAAAAAAACAATTTGCATAGCCTTAATCCCTCCCAACCATGATAACTGCATACTTGTAGGGAATTTGTAGCTATTACTATGACAGAATTATTATCAAAGGCAGTGGCATTTTTCAAAATGGTTATCAGTGACTTCCTGCTGATCAAGGCTCATCAGTATCTGCTGTGTAAAAAGACTTCTGACACATCCTTCTGTTGATGATATGTCTAGAAATAATTCACAACTGGCCATATTGAAGGTAAGTTGATGAAGATACTTCCAAGGACAGGAAGACTCATCCATATGCAAATTGGAAAGCAAAGAGTAAAATGGCAAATAAGCTAAGGGTGAAAACATTCTATACCTGCTGTAGCCTTTCTGGAGAATGTATTGAGGAGGTCTCAGTCAGCTACCTAAATGCATACTCATTATCTTCTTAGTCCCACTATTCTAACATGATATAGCCAATCCTTTTTATAAAACTTACCCTATCATTTGTATAATTCACGGTTAACCCGAATTCTTGAAATTGCCATTTAAGAAACTGATTACTGGTATTTTCTTAAGCTCCTTGCTCTAGTATCCTAATTCATTGATGTCTTCCACCCAAACATGTATATATGTTATTATGGGATTTTTGTTTTCAAATGAAGGTAATATTTTGAGACATTGGTCAACTTTGGGTAAATTTTATATCTTTCTATTTCTCTTATTCCTATTTAAGCAAGTTGGTCAGCTTGTATTTATTACCTCCAGGAATGGATGTAGCAGGGCAGAAAACTGAAACTCGTATAAAACAACCTGGTCTACATGCAAAAAGCTTAAGCCCCAGGGAGAGGAAAGGATTTGCCAGAACCGACAAAACATCTTGTCCAAAAGCATGAGGAAGAGGATTGCAGGGTATAGAAAATAAAATATCTTAACCAAAAGCAGAAGGGAGAGAAGAGTTTCTTTCTCACAACTAGAAACACACTTCCTTGGGATTGTAATAGGATTGGACTGCAGTAGGGTTGCATCTGCACCCTGGTCTCCTGCAGTGCTCTAGTGGGTACAGAAAGACTCCAGAAGTGTGGGAACATCCCATAAGCAGTGGACATGGAGCCTAGCCTCTTTTTAGCATTCCAGGAGTTTGGCCAGAACCCAGTGGGATATGGAATGAGGTAGGTACTACCCTGTGAGAAGCTTCCTCTTCCCTGAGCACAGCTCCCAAAGGAAAGAACCTCTGAAAAGGACCAAGTCAGGTTGCCTGACTACTCAGGTTAATATCTGTGGGCAGTTGCTAGAGATGCATTTCTGAATGCCTTGGCATGCCCAAGCATTCCTGAATCCTGCCATGAGTCTGGAAATGGAGATACTTAATTAAGGACTAAGATATTTAGAAATGAATTTGTAAAGAAATTTATATTGCTCACATCTGTGTTAATACAGCATGAGTTTGTCCATTACATTGTTTAAACTTTTGCCAGTGGTCAGGGTGATTTGTGACCATTGTATTGATACAGGTTTTTGATGTAACTTTTTTGTCTTTTTTTACTTCTACTGTCCCCTCTCCAGCTACCTGCAAAATCCTCCACCACATGCATGTACTTGCAAATGGACCAGTGCTTTTTAGTTTGCTCCCTGGCTTACCCTGGAATTATCACATCTTAAAATTAAAAGGTTATTTAGAGTCCATTTCATCCAATCTCTTCTTGACCTATCAATATTTTAAAAATATTTCTAGTAATTTATCATGCAGACTCAGTCTAAATTCATTTAGTTATGCAGATTATACTATCCTTAGTGATCATCTAGTTAACTGTCAAATTGTTCCAATTATTCAAAAGGTCTTTCTTTGTTTTCATCAGTCATCAATTACTTTCTCCCATTTAACAAATCTGAGCAAGCAGACTATGTACCATGTGTCTTTCTCTTGACATGTTTTCTTGCATCTCAGGATAGCCCTCACTTCTCTTTCAAGTCTACTCTTCTCTTTGCTAAAGTTCACAATTTACTCCATCTCTACCTCATGTGGTAGGTTTGAAAATCCACTTATCATTGAGATCATTTCTCTCAAGGGCTCCAGCCTTTCCATGTCGGTTTTAAAGTGTTGATGCAGAAGTAGGTACAAAACACTACGTCTTCTTGCCTGAAAATGCTTAGAACTCTCAAGGCAACTAAAGATCACTTTTTTTTCTTGTAGCCACCAACCACATTATTTTTTCATATCGAGCATCTTTTCACATAAATTTTATGAGGTCAGGTTTTGACTCTGATTCCTTGAGACCACATGAATAAACAGAGATTGCTCTTGAGCCAAAAGAATATGTTCATAGATTTCTGATTAAGATGTATCTCTGGTTGTCTGATATAGGAAATCATTTTCTGGTGTATCCTTGATGACCTCACAGCCAGTTAGCACGACATGTATGTGCATTATGGCTACTAAAACCTTTACACAACCCAGGTTAATAAGTATTTTCATCTAAAATACCAACAAACTATTCTGATATGGAAAATGCATGTTTATTACAGAAAATTTGAAAAATACACAAAATATATAGAAAAATATCACTCATTGCCCAACTACCCAGATAATAAGCACTATTAACAGTTGATATAAGTTCTCTTAGAAATTTTCCATATTCAATGAATCCATATTCAATGTTTAAAAAACAGGATTATATTTTACCACATATTTTATATCTCCTTTTTAAATTGTTGACATGATTTTCAATGATGTGGAAGTGTAATAATTTATTTACTCATTTCCCAAAGGTGAGACGTTTAGATTGTTTTAGATTTGGCATTAATGGAAAGAAAAATATCCTACTTTAAAATGAAAATGGTTAATGCTTGCCTAAGTCTACAGAAAAGTAACAAAAAAGAATTTTCTATCAAGAATGTTCTCTTTACCTGGAGTGAAGTGGAGAAAGAGGCAAAAAGAAAGTCAGTGGGCTGAAAACGTGTTTGTAAGCTGGCTTGCAAGTGCCCATATTTAGAGTTACTGGAAATTTTTAGTTAGTTTTGTATTGTTATTGTTTGTATTAACAGACCTCACTGTTAATAAATAATTAGGATTATTTAAATCAACTTGATTTTCAACAGCCTGAAAATGGTAGATTTTATCTAGAAGGTTCCTGTAGAAACCAGTGTCGTGAAAAATTATATGTGTGTTCACACACACACAAAAACACACTTATATATTTTTCATCTCCTATGAGCCACCCCCCACCAATGCACACGGTTGAGAATTCATATTACCCCCTGGATCTCTTCATGTATGTGGTACTTCAAAGGCATTCAATGAAGAAGATGTCTAGAAAACATGGTTTAATTCAAAAAACTTCTTCAAATTTTTTGAAAATTAGATTGCTTCTCAGTCCTGTGGTAAGATGTTTGGAAGCAGGCCATTTATTCCATTTATTCTATTTACATATAGATCCAGTTCTTGATTTTCTAAATCCATAAGATTTTATCAAATGTAAAACCACAACAACATAATTTTCCAAAGTACACAGAAGAGGGTGAATTTGCAAACTAGAAACCAAAAGAAAAGTATTTAAGGCAGTCTTTTATTTCTCATAAGTGCTTATTCACATTTTTAGCAAGCAAACAATAGAAATGAAAATCATTCACATCCAGACATGGAAGCTGGGTTTACTTGTGTAGATTTCTCACAACTAAGAAAACACAACTGTTGCTATTATGTCTCAAAAGAATAACACGAGTTCTTTATTAAGGACAGAAATACTACTCCCAAAATATTGTATGTTACAGTTTTAGAACTTGTTGATGGTTACAGTGTGCTTTTACATATTTTAATCCATGTGATTTTCATAAGAATGTATAACAGTGGTAGTTGGTGAGTGAAATCAGCAGTCACTGGTAAAAATCACGAATAGAGTGATCAACGTGAACAATTTTTACCTTGTATGTGATTTTGAGTGAATAAACTGAAGTATAGGATATATTCATATGGAAACAGATTAGAGGACTTTGAGATTATATCTCTGATCAGAAAAACCACCATCAGCTGGAAAATACAATTTCCCATCTCATACCATATTTTATGGATTTAAAAATTTAGATGAAAACCCATTCTTGTCATCATCTCTAGGGTACGTACCAGCAAATACTTAACGGGAAGGCATAGTTTGACATCCAGCATAAGCAAGTTGTACATATTAGTAAAGTAAATCATACATGCCAATAAGTTAGGAACATACTAGTTTTCTTTGTTTCCTGGGAATATGCATCTAACTAGAGAGTATTTCTTTACATCAAAGAAGTTCCAAAAATGTGTTTGGACAGGGAAACCACTATGCCTCTCGCATTTCTATCTAGGGCGATTAAAATGAGTTAACTGCACAGAGGGAGAATGTAGGAAGAAGTTTCCAGGCATTGGGAACAGCATATGTAAAGGCTTTTCTCTGAGGTGAGAGTATGTGTAGATCACAGAGAGACTTGCATGTAATGCTGAGAAATGAGCCCAGAAGAGTTTTGAGTTGAAGGAGTTAGGGTCCAGGAACATGGCATCTCATGTGAATTTCAAGTAGATTTCTCTGGCTGCCAGATGGAGGAGAGATGGGAGGGGGGAGGAGTGGATGCAGCTGACCCTCCAGCTCTCACCCATCCAATCTCGTATCAAGCATCAGTTGCTCAGAGAACCACCACACTTTTTGTTGTATGCTGTCCTAAACCTGTCATTTATTTCTCCAGAATATTTTTAACATTACACTGTCTAGTGTGTTTATTTTGTTAATTCTATCTTCTCTGTGACCTTTAACTTCCCTCAGTGGGGACCATTGTACACCCGGTGGCTAGCACTGATGCTAAGTTATTTACATTTGTAGAATAAACGTTGAAGAAGAGAAAGATTCACTATATTTCCTCTAGAAAATTATCCAAGAAACAGAGGTGCAACTCATGTCCTGACTCTGTAATCCTCTACTTCTTTCACGTGACTGATACTATGAGATTTTTTTAAAAAGCATCTAATGAATTTGATTGGAAAGAAGGGAACTACTTAAGTAGTTGTTTTGTTGGCTGCTAAAGTGGATGATTAAGTGTAGTCTACAGTGGTCTGTGTATTAGAAGTACATTTCTTGTCTTCCTCTGAAGTTCATTAATCAAGGCACAAATCGTTTCAGGGTGACTTAAAAGCTTGAGAGAGATAGAAGCATATCAAAGTTTAACTTATCTGATGACATATACACTATTACAAACATAAAAATCAAGGAAATCGAGAAAAACAGAGGGAAATGAAAAAAAGGCATGAGCCAGAGACAGGTAGATAGGCACCTAAATCCTAGGCAGAAACAGACATAAACAGAGGGGACAACAGAACAATTGATAGAGGTAGAGAGGGCACAGGTAGCTGAGGAGAGACAATGGTTAAGAAGTAGAGAGGTTTGTTCTGTCCGGTACACACCTCTCTCTGATGCTGTCAGTATCTCAGATGTTCATCTCGAGTCATGACAGCCGTGTGACACACCAAGTAGCTAAAAACATTCAATTCTTAAATCCCCTCTAAAAAACATCCAGACCTTTTTCTAGATGGAATAGCTGTAGTCAGGTGGGAGGAAGGGATTGTTGGAAGGCTGCTGTTTAAAAATTTTGACTTTCTAGCAGCAGATACTACCTGTAGAAAGGTTCAAGGTCTCTAATGATATCCAACATTCTTTTGTGCATCTGTTTGGCATAGAACTTGTAAAGGATCAGGAGATTATCCAAAATAAGAAGCAAGAAAAGCATTTCTAAGGACAAAGAAAATTGTATAATTTGTCTTTTGGAAGCCATTTTGAGAATCAGATGAATACAGAAATCAAAATGTCAATGCTTTATATATAACAAGCATGAGGATATATTTAAGTCTCAAGAATCTTCATTAATATAAATTGGTATATTAGATTTTTAAATTGGGATACATGATATAGAATTTGAGTCAGTAAATTAAAATGTTCTTGGAAATAATTACAATGTTATATTTGCTGATAGATGGATTTTTAAAAGTTATTAAAAACAAAAAAGTTACAGGCTTTCATATAATTGATCTATTCATTGAAAACCTGAAATCAAATTCTTCTAATAAAATTAGATGGAAATTTTAACGATGCTCATTTTCCTAGTCTTGGTTATTTCTAGAATCTATTCTTAAATTTGAACTATAAATACATCAATATAAAGTGAACTTTAATTAAAACTAGCTGAAAGTCTATTTTAATATTATTAAAATAATAAGAATGGGAGAAGTAAGCATACTATTCAGTAGTCATATTTACATGATGTGAATAAATAAACCAATGTTTATAATGTCTTAACTATACTATACATTGTTGCTATTGTGAAATTCAATTATGTGGATAAGACTTTTTTTTAACTGAAGTAGATAATATACAATTTTGTTAAGAGTCAGAATTTCTGCATACTTAGTTTATATAATTTCCTCTTTTTATTTCTTAATCTGCTTTAAATTTCTATTTGTTTTAGTTTCAGGTACAAATAATGTCTGAATTAATCATACGTTTTTCCTTCAACGCCCCTTTTATTTATTTATACAACCCCACCATCCCCATTCTATACTCCCATCCCAAACTCCCTTGTCTTTAGATCCCTGCTGCCCTCCATAACTTCTGTCCTTCCACCAATCTAATGTGTTTGATGAGTATGCATTCCTGAAAAATTTTTATTGATATTTTCCTACATGAATTTTTAATTTATGTAAATGCCGTTGTACCACACGTCTTACTCTGATTCTTACTTTTTTTTTTTTGCTCAGTAATATGTCTTTAACAGTTCTTCATGTTGTCATATGTGCTTATAATCACCCAGTGTTAAACACCTAGATTGCCCCAACTTTATCCATCACGACAAAATTGCTATCTGAAATCCTTGTGTATGGTCCATTTTAGGATTGTGGGATGTTTTCTCTGGGATTTATATCCAGGACTGAAATTCTTGAGTCATGGAGTATGCATATACTACTTGATTAAATATTGCTTAAGTATTGCCAGAGTGCTTTCCAAAATGACATTACTAGCTTACAGACCTTCTTAGAATGCATAGGAGCTCCTATACCTTCACATTCTAGCAATGCTTAACATTATCTAGCTTTTTAACGTTTGTCAATCTAATGAATTTAAGGTGGTATCTCATTTTTTTTGCATTTTTATAATTATTAACGCTTGTATATCTCTTCCTATGTTTATTTAATGTTTGGATTTTCTTTTCTTTTAATTGCTTCTGTTCATCTTATGCAATTTTTCTGTTGTGTTCCTGTCCTTCTGTTGTTACTTTGATGGTATACAGTACATGTTAATAGCTTATCAATTTTCAATTTTAGATTGATAAATAGGGTTGTGAATAAGTTTGTATAGGATATCGTCATCTGTTCATTTACTTTGGAAAGAAGCATATGATGTAATTCATTGGACAGAAAGCTTTAATGTTGGCATAGTCATATGCATAAATATAATGCCTTACCATTTGTTTTGGGGGTTTGTTTAAAAAGGACTCCCCTATTTTCCCTTGACTTTATAGTTTTACCTTTCCCATTTAGATATTTAATTCACCTGGTGTCCAACTCACCATATGGTTTTAGGAACAAATCCACTTTTCTTTTTTTTTTTCAAATCCACTTTTATTTCTCTTTATATAGTGAGCCAATCCATCACAATGTCAGTTATAACTTTATAAATTTAGAGGCTCAAGTGTTTAATAAATGGATTTTGTCATGGTTATCTCAATTTTTTTAATCTTACCAGTATAGAAAACCCACCTTTGTCTCAGATACTTTTTTCTTGAGTTCTATCTTGCAGATATTAAATGTATACCCCAGCTTTCGTTCCCCTGGTGTATGTTTTTTCATCTATTTATTCTCAAACTTTCTCTGTCTTTTTGTTTAAATGTATCTCCTGTAGGCAACATATTATTGAATCTCAGTTTTGTTTTGTTGTTGCCAAATCCGATAGGAGTCTCTTTTTGTCTTTGATAGGTGTTATTCTGTTTGTTTTTCTGATAGAGTGGATGTGTAGCTTGTGTGTATAATTGCCCTGTGCTTTCATTTTCCCTGGATGAAAGTCTATCTTGTCTGGTGGGGGGCACTGGAGACCAGTGAAAACCACACTCTATTCTCTGTCACTTCTCATGAGTTTAAGAGGAAGGGAAAAATCAGTTCTAGGGCAGAGAAGTCAGGCACCAAAATTGTAGACAGCCCCATTTGCTGCCACAAGCACCAAAGAAATACTGTTGTCAGGGATTTCCCTGTAACATTTTCAGGAAAAATGCAGTAAGAGAAGAGGCAACCCACCAGCCCTGGAGGTTTGGATGAGGAGACACGGATAAACTGCATCTCTTGTCACTAGATTCTCAACCCAGCAGGGCTTTTGTGTTGCCCTAAAATTATTACAACCCCTCCTGCCCACTAGTGGACTCAATTGTTGCTGATGATTTATATAGAGAAGAAGGAGGAAACAATTTTTGCCCAGGCGATGTTGTGAGGAGGAAAAGGTAGAATTTATAACTTCTTCTTAGTCTGCTCTGCCACTGCCTTCTGGCCACCCCACTACAGAAAACAACCCATCGTTCCAGTCCAAGATAGCTTTTGATCTTGGCAGAAGTTTCTCAAAGGTTTTATTTGATTTATCTTAGTACATGTTCTCTTCTCCTGCAGTTTTTCTAGGATTGGATTTGGAGAGGAAACCAGCAGCATGTGAAGGTTTGTCACCCTGACTGATCTGCACAAGCATTTATTGGAAGCATGCAAGTATGCTTATTACCTCCTTTCCTTACTATGTAGGCTTTTTCCTTTCTACCCACCACCGCCCACTGATCTTTTATCCTCTGGATAGCTAGTACATTCCCCTGTCAGGCTGACATCCCTACTTGGCATCCTTCCCCTCCAGTTTAACCTTATCTCTACCTGTTTGCTCCTCTTATCACGTGACCAAACTCCCATCTATCTCCATCCACTGGCGCATTGGATCACATGCTGGAACTGCCCAAGGAACACCACACACAAAGGATGCTCAGCAGAGAGTGGGAAGAAGGGCAAGTGGATGGAAAATGTTTCCTTTATTTCAACACAGATTCCACCTCCAACATCCATTTGAAGCTATTAAATTATTTGATATTGTCTCTAAAAACTCTGAGGTGTCGGCCTGCACGAAATTAGTGAGGACATAATTTAGAGCATAGTAATCTCAGTGAAAAAAAAATATTTCATTTAAAAATAGTTAGTTATTTAAAAAGCAATAAAATTCAGAAAGTTAATTAAATGGCATCATCAGTGTCATGTGACTTACTACGGATAAAGTCTAAATGTACATGGCAAGGAATTATTAAACTTTTAAGAAAAATCAAAATCTTAGTAAAATGTAAAATCAAAATCTTAATGGTTTAATTTTCCATTTCTTTGAAGAGCTCAAACTGGAGGGCACTTTTAAAAGCATAGAAAAGACCACTATTGGATTTAGTTGTATATTGAGCCAATATTAAGAAAATGCTAAAATGCATTTGAGTTAAACTTATCAGTCATCATCACTTTTATTGTGGAGATACATTGAAACTATGACATCCTTTGGAATTTACAACTCCATGAAACGTTTTAAAAGTCAGTTCTAATTTTTATTTCAGATTTTTAAAAAAATATGACTCAGAAATACAATAGCTTAAATTAAGAAACAAATAAATAGCAGTAAATAAGTTCCTACATAGAGACAGCTTTAAATGTGCTTTTTTAAAACAATGTAAACAATTTGTAGCAAGATGCAAAGAAAACATTGCACCATTTTTCTTCTAAGTGTTGTATAACACACACATGCAAATGATTTACAAAAAGAAGGATCTAAGCTATTTTTATTAACAGATGTTGTCAATAGGCTTTCATTGTCTAATAATTATCCCCAGAATTTACTTAAATATTTCACTTTGTCAATGGTTGTGTAGGGAAGAAAAATCACTATATATAAAAATATTTTTTAAAAAATATACATGTTCTCAATGAGATTGATTGAAAATTCTCTTTTTATACTTAACTGTGTAGAAATTATCAAGAAATTAAAAATTAAAGCTAAGGGCAATTCACAATCAAAGGTAAAAAACAATATTTCTATGTGTATGTAATATGTGTATTTATTCATAACAAAAATAAAAATTTATAATAAGAATGATTGGCTATCAGATATGTGTCAGGGTAGCATAAAGAAAAACTTTACAGAATAACTTTAAGACTACGAATTATGTAGCAAGATTATACTGCAGGCACAGTGACACCAAAGGCTATTTCCAACATTTTATTTGTGATGGATTTCCTGACTTTTTTTCTAATGTCTCTTACTAGAATGAAATGTAGGAGCTGAGATTGTATGGAAAATCTATGAAATGTACCCTTATGAATTATTTTCTTTAAATGGAAGTAACCAAAACAAAAATTGTTCAGAGTGAGCTATTTATCACTTCTTTTATGGACTGACTTGCCCACCTCCTGAAAAATTCGTAAGTTGAAGCCCTAATCCCCAGTACCTCAGAATGTGATTGTATTCTGAGATAGAGCCTTTAAAAAGTTGAGGACATTAAAAGAGGAGGACATTAAGGAGTCATGATCCAATCTAACTTGTATCCTTATAAGAAGAGGAAATTTGGACACACAGAGAGACACCAGGGATGCACACACACACACACACACGCACGCACATGCACACACACACACACACACAGAGGAAATATCATTTGAGGACCCAGCAAGAGGACAGCCATCTTCAAACCAAAGAGAGAGGCCTCAAGAAGCTAAATCTTCTGACATTGTGACCTTGGACATCTAGCCACCAGGACAGTGGTATTTTGTGATGGCAGCCCTAGCAAACTAATACACCATCCTGAGACTGTTTTTCATTTAGTTCTTTCATTCATATAAAGATTCAAACATTGCATATCATAACTATGTCCATGTGTCCCTGTGTTTGTGTGTGTTCGTGTGTGTGTATTTACCTCTGTGTTGTATATTTTTGTGTTTTTTTTCCCATACCAGTTGGACCATAAATCTAAATTCAACCAATGCATGCCAAACACTGTATTGATCATTTCAGCAAACGCAGGCATTCACAAAACATGATATTAATATCTCAATCATTTTTAAAAATACTTTATTTTTGTGTAGCAGGTTTAGATCCACAATAAAATTGAGAGGAAGATGAAGAGATTTCCCATATGCTCCCTGCCCCGTACATGCATATCTTCCTCCATTATCAACATCGCTCCACAGAACGGTACAATAATTACAATTGATGAACCTACACTGACACATCAACACCCAAAGTCCATAGTTTACATTAGGACTCCCTCTTGGTGTTATGTGTTCTATGCGGTTCAACAAACGATAATGACATGGAACCACCATTATAGTTTCATTACAGAGCAGTTTCACTGGCCTAAGAATTGCGTGTGGTCCGCCTATTCATTCCTCCCTTGTCCCTGACCCCTGGCAAACACTGATCTTTTTACTGTCTCCATAGTTTTGACTTTTCCAAAATATCATATAGTTGGAATCATATAGTATGCAGCCTTTTCAGATTGGCTTATTTAACTTAATGCTAATGCATTTAAGGTGTCTCTGTATCTTTTCATGTCTTGATAACTCATTGCTTTTTAGAATGAAAAAGAAATGAGTTAACATTTATTTATCCATTCACCTACTGAAGACATCTTGGTTGCTTCCAATTTTTGACAGTTATGATTAAAAGCCACTATAAACATCTGTCTACAGGTTTTTGTGTGGACATTAGTTTTCAACTCCTTTGAGTAAATACCAAGCAATGAGATTTCTGGATTATATGGTAAATGTTTAGTGTTGTAAGAAAATACCAAGCTATCTGTCAAAGAGACTGTACAATTTTGCATTTCTACTAGCAATGAATAAAAATTCCTGTTGCTACATATCCTCACGTGCATTTGATGTTGTCAGTATTCCAGATTTTGGCCATTCTACCGGGTATGTAGTAGTATCTCATTGTTGTTTTAATCTGCATCTTCCTGATGACATATGATGTGGAAAATCTTTTCATATACTTATTTGTCATCTGTATATCTTCTTTGTTAAGATATCTGTTCAGGTCTTTGGCCCATTTTTTTATTGAGTTGTTCATTTTCTACAGTCTCTTTTCTGAAAGAGATAGTAGGAAACTGGTATAGTTTCTTCCTTAAATGTTTGGTAGAATTCACCAGTGAACCCATCTGGGCCTGGTGCTTTCTGTTTTGGAAGGTTATCAATTATTAATTCAATTTCTTTAATAGATATAAACCTATTCAGATTGTCTATTTCTTCTTGTGTGAGTTTTGGAAGATTCTGTCTTTCAAAGAAATCTCAATTGTATTTGAACCAGCTAAAGAGAAATCTAAGCTGGTTTCTGAGTTAACCTAATCTAAACTAAACGTGCTAAGCTCTAAATATTAGAAAGTTTCCTGATTTGAATGAGTAATGGAACCATCCCACAGAATTAGAACTAGAACTTGGTGACTTTATCAATATTCAAAAGTTTAAAGTCACAGCTGGAAATATATACTGGAAATACAATTTTCCATAAAACTAACTGTCAAAAAATATGAATCTAAAGTATTTTCATCCATCAAGAAATTAGAATAGAATACTTGGTAAAAGTGTATGGGAGATTAATGTATTAGTTACCATAGCACATTATATTAAGATTTGAAAGTATATAGTATAGTATTTATACATGGGCATTGTTCAATTATATTTTTCTTTTTTAGTCTTCCTTCCATAATGTATCGAATTTATAATGCAGTTTGGGGAAAAGATTCCAGAGAAAGAAGCACATGATTCAATCTAAAATCATTTGTCATCTCGGGTACTGAAAAAAATTCAAATTGCTTAGTTGGTGTTAGAGGGAAGATGCTATTCTAATATAATTACATTGTCAGATATCAGGTCTTGTCAGAAAAGGAAATAATAAACATCAGGATGCCTGGAAATACACAGTCTACAAGAATCAGAAGTCCATGCTGAAATGGAGAGAATAAAACTTTCAGTAAGAACTTCAAAGGCAAAGCTCCTTACTCATTGATCTGTCTTAGTCCAATATTACGAAATGCCTGATTACTTCATGTCCATTTCAGAGGAAGCTAAATGTCTGTCTTGAGGGGAATGCAAGGTTTTCACTGAAATAGCTAGATGCTAGGTAGGTAGGAGACTTCCAGTTAATACAATTTTCCATGTGCTTATATAAGGCGTTTCTGTTAAACCATAAAGACAACCCTGTCTTCAGTAACCTAAGAGATTCTTTCTAGAGGAAAGTGAAGATTAATTATTATTCTCTAAAGTGCCTAACTTTAGCTACTTCAACCATCAGAGTAAAAAATTAGATCATGCTGAAGGAGATCTGGTCTCTCTTCTATCTTAACCAAAGATTAATAGCATCTTGAAGTTTGATCCAGTCATTTTCATGAAAACTCATTTTCTGCAAAATTGGAAAAGACTATAAAGACCTTCTAATGACTAATTTGTTCATTACGTGGAGGCAAATGTGTTTTTTCCTCAGGAATTATTAGAACTCCAGACACAATATATTTTGATTTTAAAAACTTAGCCTTCCATATCAACAGTGATAATACCCAATATTCTATGAAGATCATCATCATATTGCTTTTTATATAGTTAACATACTTATAAATATAAATTGTTTTTTATGAGTTATCAAAGTTCAAGAACAAAAATTTCTGTCTATACTAGGCAGCAGAAACACATTGACCACCTATACTTCAGCATATGTGTAGAGTCCTTTTTGTCTTTAGCCTCGTAACATCCAGTCAAGATATTGTTTTCTAGTTATTCGGTGTTAGTTTCCCCATTTCCTTCAGTGTAGTTATGCTATTCGTTTTTTAAATACAGTTAGAATCATTTATTAGCGGTTGTATTCCACTCTGGGTCCCCCACCCCATATCCCAGTTAGCTATAATTATTTGCTTATTTTGAGAGTATGTAAAATATTATTACGGTCCTAAGAGTGAGAGTTTTTGCTACTTCTTTTATTGAGGTATAGTTGATTGATAATATTATATGTGTCAGGTGAACAACATAGTGATTCACAACTTTTAAAGCTTATACTCCATTTATAGTTATTGTAAAATATTGGCTGACTTCCCTTTGTGGTTTTTGCTACTTTAAAATATTTTAATTTTAAAAAAGCAGATGGAATTTTAACCATATATCAAATATGCTCTGACAAAGTCAGGAGTTCTGTATGGACTGTATTTTTGCATTAAAATGAAGTCATAGACGCACTGGTAACATTGTTAATGATTATACCTTTATTATACACAGTTTTGTTTTTAAGAGCTTTTATTTATGCAATTTTATAACTAATCTAACATGTAAGGCAGAAGTCAGCAGGAGAGAATAATGTATGTCACTAACATTTGTAGCCCATCTGGAATACTTCATCTCTTTCTCACAATATTAAGAGCGAAGAAGAAAACAAATAAGTGGTTCAAAGCTATGATGGAATTAAAGGTAAAACCTGAAGAAAGGCACTTGTGTTAAGATTTCAGCAGTCACTCTCGGTATATTTCATGTAATAAATACCAGTTTTTTCTCAACAGTGATGTGCCATTAATACATTTGCTTTTAATGGAGTTGAAAATCTGACTAGTTTATGCAAGTGGCAACATAATTTCTTGGGAAAATAAGAAACAGGTTGAAAAAACACTAATACAACTTAAGAAAAAAATCATTTTATGATGTCAGCATACAACTCCAGTCCTAAAATCTACATTTATTACAAAAATTAAAATGCACTTGAGTCATACTCTTGCTGTTAGTGTAGAGTACACAAAGACTAGTTACTCATTCTATATTTAATTAAAGTACAAAAGTATGTCTTCCATCTGCACTTAGCAAAATGAATGGATTTCAGTTCACACAAACTCACACCTGGTATTCAAATATTAGCAAGTAGGTTTTTTTAACCACACTAAATATTATGTAATTCTTTGATGTAAGTCAGTATATTATATTTATTAACATTTAAAATAATTTGTAATATTTTCATCTTCTCACATCCTTCTTTAAGTTCTGAGTCATAATCCTTCTTCTGTGTCACAAATGCTCTTTTTTTTAAATTTTGAAAGTGTACCTCTACATTTTTCTACTGGAAAATATGCCTTGTATGATTTTATTTGTTACTTTAATCTTAGATTCAGTGTTTGTTCAAGCACATTTTAACAATTCAAAGAACAATCATATGTTTTCTACTACCATAATACTTTTGGAAATTTTTCCATGGGTCCACCAAATGGTTAAGGAAAATAACTTCTTTTTCTCCTATCTGGCTTTTGTTTATTTAATGTAATAGTACCGTGTTCGGATTTGATTGAAAACATTTGCATTATTTAAGTCCTTGCAATTTGCAAAGATCATGTGCAAACTCAGGTTACCTCAGACCTTATCATTATAAGGATATCTAACCAACTGAGGAAGCACAGAAAAACCAGCAATGAAGCTGCATTTTCAGGCTTCACAGAGAAAGCATACAACTATATCCCAAATATATCCCAAATGCAATAGCTGTCCTAATGATACAGCAGTGGTCATGGTGCCCTGGCCTCTTTCTCATACTTTCAGTAAGTAAGTTTCCCTCATTTCCCCACCATGTGATTCGCAGTATTGACTGTACATTGGAATCATCTGGGAAGTTTTAAAAAATACTGATGCCTGCATCCCATCCAATATATTCTGATTCAACTCATTTAGGTTGCATCTCACTCTCCCTCAATTCATCAGCTTCTATTTCTCTGCTATAAGTTCTTTCTATTAATTCACCTTTGTATGTTTCACAATCAAAGCTCTCAGTGAGAAAGAGTCCCATCAGACCCAATCAGCCTCAGCCAAGGTCTCAAGAGACAGAACAGAAACACAACCACTTATGCTCAAGGAATAGTTGAGGTTGTTTTTCTCAGAAGATGGCTATGCATATGGTGGACACGCTGAGTCAATAGACTCTTCAATGTGGCCAATATTTACTTACTTTATGATGTAAAGAGGTCTTTCTAATGATAATTGCATATAGAACAGTTTTTGGATGCTTCGTGTGAAATAAGGTGCAATTTCTAATAGAGAAAACAGTTAAATTTTAAAAGAATTTTCTTATTTGCATTCACTTTCAGATAGTTACAATATATTTAGTCATTCATGTTAGCATATAACAAAGAAAATATCGCTATTTTTACAAAATTGGCTTATTATTAATATTAACAGAACAACAATTCAGTTGTTGTTTTTACTAGAATCACCACAGAGCCTCAAGAAGAATCACTGTGATTATCACAGGATTCACAGCTATCCCCTTATTTATTTATCTCAAGGCTGTGACTTTGGAAACGTGTTTAATAAAAACTATGCTGTGTTGGAGATGGTTCCAGAAACGCTATCTAAATTCTTTTTTAAAACGTCTTTATTGGAGTATAATTGCTTCACAGTGTTGTGTTAGTTTCTGCTGTATAACAAAGTGAATCTGCTATATGTATACATATATCCCCATATGCCCACCCTCTTGCATCTCCCTCCCACCCTCCCTATCCCACTCCTCTAGGTGGTCACAAAGCACCGAGCTGATCACCCTGTGCTATGCAGCTGCTTCCCACTAGCTATCTATTTTAAATTTGGTAGTGTATATATGTCAATGGTACTCTCTCACTTCGTCCCAGCTTCCCCTTCCCCCTCCCCGTGTCCTCAAGTCCATTCTCTACGTCTGCGTTTTTATTCCTGTCCTGCCCCTAGGTTCATCAGAAACATTTTTTTTTTCTTAGATTCCATATATATATATGTGTTAGCATATGGTATTTGTTTTTCTCTTTCTGACTTACTCCACTCTGTATGACAGACTCTAGGTCCATCCACCTCACTACAAATAACTCAATTTCATTTCTTTTTATGGCTGAATAATATTCCATTGTATATATGTGCCACATCTTCTTCATCCATTCGTCTGTCGATGGAAACTTAGGTTGCTTCCATGTCCTGGCTGTTGTAAATAGTGTCGCAATGAACATTGGGGTACATGACTCTTTTTGAATTATGGTTTTCTCAGGGTATATGCCCAGTAGTGGGATTGCTGGGTCGTATGGTAGTTCTATTTTTAGTTTTTTAAGGAACCTCCATACTGTTCTCCATAGTGGCTGTATCAATTTACATTCCCACCAACAGTGCAGGAGAGTTCCCTTTCTCCACACCCTCACCAGCATTTACTGTTTGTAGATTTTTTGATGATGGCCATTCTGACTGGTGTGAGGTGATACCTCACTGTAGTTTTGATTTGCATTTCTCTAATGATTAGTGTTGTTCAGCATCCTTTCATGTGTTTGCTGGCAATCTGTATATCTTCTTTGGAGAAATGTGTATTTGGGTATTCTTCCCATTTTTGGATTGGGTTGTTTGTTTGTTTGATATTGAGCTCCATGAGCTGCTTGTATATTTTGGAGATTAATCCGTTATTAGTTGCTTTGTTTGCAAATATTTTCTCCCATTCTGAGGGTTGTCTTTTCATCTTGTTTATGGTTTCCTTTGCTGTGCAAAAGTTTTTAAGTTTCATTAGGTCCCATTTGTTTATTTCTGTTTTTATTTCCATTTCTCTAGAGGTGGGTCAAAAAGGATCTTGCTGTGATTTATGTCATAGAGTGTTCTGCCTATGTTTTCCTCTAAGAGTTTGATAGTGTCTGGCCTTACATTTAGGTCTTTAATTCATTTTGAGCTTATTTTTGTGTATGGTGTTAGGGAGTGTTCTAATTTCATACTTTTACATGTACCTGTCCAGTTTTCCCAGCACCACTTATTGAAGAGGGTGTCTTTTCTCCATTGTATATTCTTGCCTCCTTTATCAAAGATAAGGTGACCGTATGTGTGTGGGCTTATCTCTGGGCTTTCTATCCTGTTCCATTGATCTATATTTCTGTTTTTGTGCCAGTACAATACTGTCTTGATTACTGTAGCTTTGTAGTAGAGTCTGAAGTCTGGAAACCTGATTCCTCCAGCTCTGTTTTTCTTTCTCAAGATTGCTTTGGCTATTCGGGGTCTTTTGTGTTTCCATACACATTGTGAAATTTTTTGTTCTAGTTCTGTGAAAAATGCCATTGGTAGTTTGATACGGATTGCACTGAATCTGTAGATTGCTTTGGGTAGTATAGTCATTTTCACAATGTTGATTCTTCCAATCCAAGAACATGGTATATCTCTCCATCTGTTTGTATCATCTTTAATTTCTTTCATCAGTGTCTTATAGTTTTCTGCATACAGGTCTTTCATCTCCTTAGGTAGGTTTATTCCTAGGCATTTTATTCTTTTTGTTGCAGTGGTAAATGGGAGCGTTTCCTTAATTTCTCTTTCAGATTTTTCATCATTAGTGTATAGGAATGCCAGAGATTTCTGTGCATTAATTTTGTATCCTGCTACTTTACCAAATTCATTGATTAGCTCTAGTAGTTTTCTGGTAACATCTTTAGGATTCCTTAGGTATAGTATCATGTCATCTGCAAACAGTGACAGCTTTACTTCTTCTTTTCCGATTTGGATTCCTTTTATTTCTTTTTCTTCTCTGCTTGCTGTGGCTAAAACTTCCAAAACTCTGTTGAATAATAGCAGCGAGAGTGGGCAACCTTGTCTTGCTCCTGATCTTAGAGGAAATGGTTTCAGTTTTTCACCACTGAGAACGACGTTAGCTCTCATTTTGTCATATATGGCCTTTATTATGTTGAGGGAGTTTCCCTCTATGCCTACTTTCTGGAGGGTTTTATCATAAATGGGTGTTGAATTTTCTCAAAACTTTTTCTGCATCTATTGAGATGATCATATGATTTTTATTCTTCAATTTGTTAATATGGTGTATCACATTGATTGATTTGCATATATTGAAGAATCCTTGCATTCCTGGGATAAACCCTACTTGATCATGGTGTATGATCCCTTTAATGTGCTGTTGGATTCTTGTGGTAGTATTTTGTTGAGGATTTTTGCATCTATGTTCATCAGTGATATTGGTCTGTAGTTTCTTTTTTTGTGACACCTTTGTCTGGTTTTGGTATCAGGGTGATGGTGGCCTTGTTAAATGAGTTTGGGAGTTTTCCTTCCTCTGCTATACTTTGGAAGAGTTTGAGAAGAATAGGTGTTAGCTCTTCTCTGAATGTTTGATAGAATTCACTTGTGAAGCCATCTGGTTCTGGGCTTTTGTTTGTTGGAAGATTTTTAATCACAGTTTCAATTTCAGTGCTTGTGATTGGTCTGTTTATATTTTCTTTTTCTTCCTGGTTCAATCTCGGAAGGTTGTGCTTTTCTAAGAATTTGTCCATTCCTTCCAGGTTGTCCATTTTATTGGCATAGAGTTGCTTGTAGTAATCTCTCCTGATCCTTTGTATTTCTGCAGTGGCAGTTGTTACTTCTCCTTTTTCATTTCTAATTCTATTGATTTGAGTCTTTTCCCTTTTTTTCTTGATGAGTCTGGCTAATAGTTTATCAACTTTGTTTATTTTCTGAAAGAACCAGCTTTTAGTTTTATTGACCTTTGCTATTGTTTCCTTCATTTCATTTTCATTAATTTCTGATCTGATCTGTATGATTTCATTCCTTCTGCTAACTTTGGGGTTTTTTTGTTCTTCTTTCTAATTGCTTTAGATGTAAGGTAGGTTTTTTATTTGAGATTTTTCTTGTTTCTTGAGCTAGGATTGTATTCTGTGAACTTCCCTCTTAGAACTGCTTTTGCTGCATCCCATAGGTTTTGTGTCATCGTGTTTTCATTGTCATTTGTTTCTAGGTAATTTTGATTTCCTCTTTGATTTCTTCAGTGATCTCTTGGTTATTTAGTAGCGTATTGTTTTGCCTCCATGTGTTTGTATTTTTTATAGTTTTTTTCCTGTAATTGATGTCTAGTCTCATAGCACTGTGGCTGGAGAAGACACTTGATATGATTTCAATTTTCTTAAATTTACCAAGGCTTGATTTGTGACCCAAAATATGATCTATCCTGGAGAATGTTCCAGGAGCACTTGAGAATAAAGTACATTCTGTTGTTCTTGGATGGAATGTCCTATAATTATCAATCAAGTCCATCTTGTTTAATGTGACATTTAAAGCTTGTGTTTCCCTATTTATTTTCATTTTGGAAGATCTGTCCATTGGTGAAAGTGGGTTGTTAAAGTCCCCTACTATGATTGTGTTACTGTCGATTTCCCCTTTTATGGCTGTTAACATTTTCCTTATGTATTGAGGTGCTCCTATGTTGGGTGAATAAATATTTACAATTGTTATATATTCTTGGATTGATTGCTCGATCATTATATAGTGTCCTTCTTTGTCTCTTGTAATAGTCTTTATTTTAAAGTCTATTTTGTCTGATATGATAATTGCTACTCCAGCTTTCTTTTGATTTCCATTTGCATGGAATATCTTTTCCCATCCCCTCACTTTCAGTCTGTGTGTGTCCCTAGGTCTGAAGTGGGTCTCTTGCAGACAGCATATATATGGGTCTTGTTTTTATATCCATTCAGCCAGTCTATGTCTTTTGGTTGGAGCATTTAATCCATTTACATTTAAGGTAATTATTGATATGTATGTTTCTATTACTATATTCTTAATTGTTTTGGGTTTGTTTTTGTAGGTCTTTTACTTCTCTTGTGTTTCCTGCCTAGAAAATTTCTTTAGTATTTGTTTTAAAGCTGTTTTGGTGGTGCTGAATTCTCTTAACTTTTGCTTGTCTGTAAAGGTTTAAATTCTCAGTCGATTCTGAATGTGATCCTTGCTGGGTAGCATAATCTTTGTTGTAGATTTTTCCCTTTCATCAATTTAAATATGTCCTGCCACTCCCTTCTGGCTTGCAGAGTTTCTGCTGAAAGATCAGCTGTTAACCTTACGGGGATTCCCTTGTATATTATTTGTTGCTTTTCCCTTGTTGCTTTTAATATTTTTTCTTTGTATTTAATTTTTTGATAGTTTGATTAATATGTATTTTGGCATGCTTCTCCTTGGTTTTATGCTGTATGGAACTCTCTGCACTTCCTGGACTTGACTACTTCCTTTCCCATGTTAGGGAAGTTTTCAATTATAATCTCTTCAAGTATTTTCTCAGACCCATTCTTTTTCTCTTCTTTTTCTGGGACCCCTATAAAAATAGGGTGTTTAATGTTGTCCCAAAGGTCTCTGAGACTGTTCTCAATTATTTTCATTCATTTTTCTTTATTCTGCTCTGCAGTAGTTATTTCCACTATTTTATCTTCCAAGTCACTTATCCGTTCTTCTGCCTCAGTTATTCTGCTATTGATTCCTTCTAGAGAATTTTTAATTTTATTTATTGTGTTTTTCATCATTGTTTGTTTGCTCTTTAGTTCTTCTAGGTCCTTGTTAAACGTTTCTTTTATTTTCTCTGTTCTATTTCCAAGATTTTGGATCATCTCTACTATCATTACTCTGAATTCTTTTTCAGGTAGACTGCCTATTTCCTCTTCATTTGTTTGGTCTGGTGGGTTTTTACCTTGCTCCTTCATTTGCTGCATATTTCTCTGTCTTCTCATTTTTTTTTAACTTACTGTTTTTGGGGTCTCCTTTTTGCAGGCTGCAGGTTCGTAGTTTCTGTTGTTTTTGCTGTCTGCCACCAGTGGGTAAGGTTTGTTTAGTGGCTTGTGTATGGTTCCCAGTGGAGGGGACTGGTGCCTGTGTTCTGGTGGGTGGGGCTGGATCTTGTCTTTCTGTTGGGCAGGGCCGCATCCAGTGGTGTCTTTCTGAGTGTCTGTGAACTTAGTATAATTTTAGGCAGCCTCTCTGCTAATGGGTCGGGTTGGGTTCCTGTCTTGCTAGTTGTTTGGTATGGGGCATCCAGCACTGGTGCTTGCTGGCCATTGGGTGGAGTTGGGTCTTATCCTGAGATGGAGATCTCTGGGAGAGCTCTTGCTGATTGATATTACGTGGGGCCGGGAGGTTGTTTGTGGTCCAATGTCCTGAACTTGGCTCTCCCACCTCAGAGGCTCCAGCCTGGTGACAGGCCGGAGCACCAAGACCCTGTCAACCACATGGCTCAGAAGAAAAGGGAGAAAAACAGAAAGAAAGAAATAATAAATTGAAAAAATTATTAAAATAAAAAAAATTTTTTTAATAATAATGATTTTAAAAACAGAAGGTAACCAAACCAATAAACAAATCCACCCATGATAACAAGTGCTAAAAACTATACTAAGATAAACATAAAAATCAGAAAGAAATCAGTCTCAGACAGCAAACCCTAAGTCTACAGTTGATCCCAAAGTCCACTGCCTCAATTTTGGGATGATTCGCTGTCTATTCAGGTATTCCACAGATGCAGGGTACATCAAGTTGATTGTGGAGATTTAATCCTCTGCTCCTGAGGCTGCACAGAGAAATTTCCCTTTCTCTTCTTTGTTCACACAGCCCCTGGGGTTCAGCTTTGGTTTTGGCCCCACCTCTGCATGTAGATCTCCCTCAAGCATCTGTTCTTCACCCAGACAGGAGGGAGTTAAAGGAGCAAATGATTAGGGGGCTCTGGCTCACTCAGGCCAGGGGGCCGGAGGGGTACTGTAGTTATAATTGGAATGCGGGGCGAGCCTGCAGCCACTCTATGTAATATTGATTCTACTATTCTACCATGATTTGGCCAACTGAGAAATGAATCAAAGGAAATCTTCTAGAGCTTAACAGTTTTAGGTCAAATGGGTGAACCTGGGCCATGTCATAAAACTTTCTGCTACTCATTTATGGTCCAGTCTACTGGTTCTGAGAAGGCCTGTGGACCATTCATACACTTATGATGATTATCCTTTTCTTTGTTTGTAGTCTTGCAAGGAATTTAAAATCAGTGATATAATTTTAAAAGATAAACAACAGAAGGAAATAAATGTTCATTTTCACCAAATTGAACCATTTCATATGATTGTTTAGATGATGAAGAGCAAAGAGTAATGTAGTCCTTTTAAAAATTCTATAAACTAAAACTATATGTGTAAATATATGTTAAATTATGTTATTTCTTTTAGTTCTAAGAATTTTGTGACTCTAGTTATTATTACATTTCTCCTCTAAAATAGTTAGTTGCTTTTCTGATTTGAAGATTATTTAGTATGATTCAGGAGTGGCCATTTATTTCTGATTAATGTTACAGATTGGTCTTTTTTTTCAGACCAACAAATATTTCAGAATGTTTATTCAGGGTTTAGTCAATAGCACTTTATCACTATGGCATCGAGCAAATGAAAATCCACTGGCAACAGAATCTTAGAAAGTACAATGCCATGCTGTAACTAAGCATATTATTACATAGGACCAGATTATGTAAAGCTTACTAGGGTCAAGAGCTACATCTCACATGAGGCAAGTGATAAACTGCACCTCAGTTGTGTACATTATCTTTTTAATCCTTAATTAGATATTAAGAAAACAACTGACTTTCATTTGACAATACAACATTCTAAAAAGACACGGCAAACATTGTATGTGTAATGTGCACGTTGCATATTGATAATTATATATTCATTTGCTCATTTCAAAATATTTTTTGAGCATCTACTATGTTTCAGTAACTGTCTTCTAGGAGTTTTTTTTTCTTTTAATATCAGAAACAAAACAGATGAGATCTGGGCCTTCACAGGGTTTATATTATAGAGGTGAAATAAAACCATAAACACATAAAAAGTAAATAAATTTAGATAATAATTAATAGTGGAACTGCTATGAAGTAAAGTTTAAAATGGTGAAGCAATATGGGAAAACCAGAGTGGTGAAAGAATCTCTGAAGAAGTGAGATTGGAGCTGCACTCTTGAGTATAAGAAGTTTCCAATCATACATAGAATTATGGGAAGAACATTTCTTAAAGGAGGAATAACAAGAGCAAAGAAACAGAAATAGGAAGTTGGATTGCCCACAGAAAGGAAAGTGGATCATTGCTGTAGTTAGAAAATAAGAAGCTGGGAAAAGAATGGATAAAGCATAGTTGGAGTGGGAGGCGAGGCCAGAGCCCACAGGGCATCATAAGTCATATTAGGGGTAATGAAACAAAGGGCACCGCTGGATTTTTTTAAGTAGAAGAGAACTTGGTGTGATTTATTTTCAAAGCTTCCTGTTATATCAGTAGAAAATATTTTATTATGAAAATATTTAAAAAAAATAGAAGTTAAACAAACAGCTAATCAGTAGGTATGGCAAGACTGGGATTGACCTATACACACTACTATATATAAAATGGATAACTGATAAGGACCTACTGCATAGCACAGGGAACTCTACTCAGTACTCTGCAATGGCTTATATGGGAAAAAAATTTTTTAAAGTGTGGATATATCTATATGTATAACGGATTCACTTTGCTGTACAGCAGAAACTACCACAACATTGTAAATCAACTATATTCCAATAAAAATTAAAAAAAAAAAAAGAGATTGCTCCTGTATCCACCTCCCCTTCTTCCTTTGCACAAAAGAGTGTTGTATTTCTCAGCCTCACTTGTAAGTAGGTACGCAAAACTGTGTGTACAAGTACTGGGTCACATCTTTTAAAATGGAAATTGTGGCCCATCTTCTCATTTCTCTCTTAATGACAGAAACACAAGGAGTTTCTAATGGTGGTCAGCTTCCCCCACACAGACAAAGAAAATCTCCTCTGGAAAGGTGGAGAGAAATTAATCTGATCCCTGCGTGACCTTATGGATCAGAACTGCCTATGTGACCTGGAACTCTTGCCTACCTCCTGATTGTCACAGGCAAGAGATATAAAATTCTATTGTTTTTCTCACATCACTGATATTATGGGTCTCTTTGGGACAACAGCTTAGTCTATACTTATAACAAGAACCTAAAGTAACTGTTTAAAAAATTAAAATAGATATAATTATTAATTGGGGATTCTGATGAACTTTTATTTTAATACTACCTCCAATAGTAACAAAGCTTAAAATTGCAGTTCTCATTTTCTTAAGTTGTCAGATTATTATTTAATAACATTATACCTTTAATTCAGGTTACATCTATTCCATAACAACAACAAACTTTCAAGTAAAAGTTTGGTAAACATATTGAAGGTGGCAGACTATCTCCAGGAAATCTATTCGGAGGGCACATAATAGTGGCTTAATGTGTTAAACTGAACTTCCAATTCTGTTTCCTCAATCAACTATTTCACAATGAATTTTTACTTGAACTGTCTCTCTCCAGTGGCTTCTTCTCAATGCAAAACAGCCAATCAGCCTCAGGCTTCCTAGAAACCCACTGTATCATCTGGCCTAGATAATTCCAGTCTGGCTTTATTTTTGCCACACAGAATAATGCATTAAGGCAATAAAACTATTTGGGGTCAAATGCAACCACTTTGAACAACTGGCAAACATGTAGAACATACACAGGGGTCAATGTGCACAAGACCATGGTTAATTATAGGTTCTTAAACTATGTTTGAAAAACTGTCTTATATTTGAATTTCAGGGAGAAGTAGGGTAGAAAACGATGACGTTATTACTAAAAAATGAATCTATTATTAGGTGATTCATCTGTTTTAGGCCAAAGAGAATACAATTTCAAGTTCACATAACCACCTAGGGAATAAAAATGTATACCATTTATACAAATCCCTAAGTTCCCATATTGATGTTTACTCTTTCCATTCCTTTGTCAGTGTATGCTTAAATCAGATTTCAGCAAAACTATAGGGAGTTCAAATATTCACACCTATCCAAGCTCTGTAACACTCATATAGATTGCACATAGGGGACTAATTGGCAGGGAAGGGAGCCAGGAGCGTGGGTGACATTGCCTTCCATGAGAAGCAGATGGGCTACCCACCTGGGGAGTTGTAATAAGCACTTAATTGAAATGAAGTCAGAGTCACCCAGAAGATACCACATTTAGAGCAAGCCGTACAATGATTCCATAGTCTCTATGGTTTTACTTCTGATTTTCATTCTCTTTCTTAGCTTTTACTGTATAAGTATTGCACAGGAAATATGGATAGAAATATCCATATTTCTGTCTCTGGAGGATTCTATAATAAACATTCCCAAATAATTTTAAAAAATTAAAATAGCCAAAGTGTGTGATGACATTAAACTCTACACAGTAGACACTTAAATAGAATGCTTGTCAGGAAGTGGAACATTCTGATTAATTGGTTTTCTGATGGACTGAATTATTCTCAATCATATCATGAGGGGAAAGCACTGTGCCCAGAATTACTAAGCTTAAAACAGGAATTCAAAGAACATACTATTTAGCTAGGGTAAATGAAAAATCATTTTTGTTTCAGTTTTCGTTGTCAAACATTTTTTTTCTAAAATGTGTGGGAATGCTTCCTTGTCTAAGTGGAGAAATTGATTATCTGCATTATTATTAAGACTTTTTCAGTATCTCTCGGTGACCATGTTTAGGACTAATCCGCATTTGTACTGTTGGAATTCAGTTCAGTAAACACTTTGAACCATTCCAGGTAAGGCAGGATGCCCAGCATTGGGACTTTAGAGATGATAAGACAATCTCCAGGAATCTTCCACCAGGAAGTCACAGGCTGTTTGTTGATCCATAGAACCTCCTGACAGAAAGATTTACACAGACCCTCACCTGCATGAGCTTGACTTCCATCTTCATTCTCCAACTTAACATTTTCAAGAGTACCTCCTATCCTCCCAATAAAAACCAAATTCTTTGGAATAATGTCCACGCATTTTCTATCTATTCTCAAGTTTAGAAAAGAAAAAACAGAAATGAAAAAATAACCCTAGTCTTTGTGTAGTAACTGGGAGCTGACGGGAAAAAGAGTCAAGGATGAGAAGAAAATAGGTCCAATGAAGGCACTGGTAAACATCCTCCCAGGAAATGTAAGATATTCTTGGGAATGGAGGAAGTTTCATACAGTCAGTTCTGCTATGAGCGTAAGAAACATATGCTAAATATATGTTCCTAAAAATCATCACACTATGCAAAATCATGCAACAAAGACCACAGATGCTCAACACTCAAAAACTCCATCAATGGCACATCAGAAAAAAATAACAACTTAATAAAAATAGTGGCACGGTTTTACACATATTAACTGCTTTAGAAATATGTAAATACTACAATAAATGCGGCACGTCACTTTTAAAGAGACCAGGAGTTTGCTTGTGGAATTGAGTGATGGAAGGTTAGTTAGGTTTGCAAATTATTTTGAATGATAGGAGGGTGTGATAGAAGGAAGGTTCTCAGAAACTGGATGAAATTTGTAACATCAAATGTGCGTGTTGTAGCTCTTATTTACCGTGGTGAGCTGAAGTATCTAGTAGAGGTTTGAGATGTGTGTGTCTGAGTTTTGTGTATCCCAATGCAGCTGGATTCAGGCGGGTGCTGTTTTTCTGAGTACATCTGGTGTTTCTAGAAGAGGAATTTGCACATAAGCAAATGTGAAATCTGCATTATGCTTAAATTGTTCCCTAATATATCAATCACACTGGAACAAATTCTGTTCTCAAACAAGTATTATAGCAGAACAGAGTGTATTTTTTAATTTCAGGTATTTTAACAATTCTGTGAGTCAGCTGCTCATGATTTTATAACATTTATTTCACAATTAAAGATAAAAAGCTGAAGATTCTAAGGCTTTAGGAGCACACTTGAAATCCTTTCATGTAAAGGGCAATAAGTGAGTAAATTCAAGTGTCCTGATGGGCATTAGAACCTTGTGAACTAGGAGTAGAAAACAGAGGGGCACCGGATTCTCAAAGCAGGAGACAGCAGAGCACAGCCATCAAGGCGGCGTGGGAGCGGAAGAGGAACTTAAGAGCATAACATGTCCTGTCATCCTAATTGTGCCTGGACTGGTTTCTGCATATTGTCAGCTAAGCAGAAATAGAAGCTGTTCTCAGTGGTATTTTTGTCATCAACAGCTGCAAATGAATGAGCTCTGTTTTGCAGGATTTATAAGCCTTTTATTCATGGCTTTAACATAAACGTCTTTACAAAGGTGATGTCCCCCCATCCCCAAGAGGATATATTAATTGAGGTGTACAGGACTGCATCTGCCAAACGGCTTGAAAATAGTCTCCATGGTTGCAGCCAGGAAAACTCAACCTCTGTTGTCAAGAAAGAGGGGAGATTCCAGGATCTGTGACAATGTGTTTTAAGCTGCTTAATCCCTCCACATATAGTTAAAAGATCTGGCTGATTGCGCTCCTGTGTGTCCTTTAAATGTTTGTCAGAATCATATTTTTTTGAAAATTTAAAACGTATTGAATAGAAACAAAGAAAATTAATATTATCAGACATGGGACCAAGTGGTACATTTTTTTAAAAAAGGGAATGATACAAATAAGTGTCCTAAACTCATGTGGACTAGGTTTTAATCTAGTAGCAATGAGATTACCTGATCATGTGAAAATGAATTAGTTTCTAAATATACAAAAATTCTTCTTTGAAATTGCATGAGCTTAGTAATGACATCAGATTTTGAAAAGTATCATTTAAAAGAAAACTTTATTGATTACTTTTTTTTTTAATTTAAAGGAATTGATTCCTATAACCTAAAATGTAAATTCTGTATCACTTCCATATGCAGGATGATGGAAAGTAGCAACAAACAAATAAGTAAATGTATGTTTTAAAAATTATATACACAATGTATGCCTGACCTTTCATTTTAAATTAGTAATGTTTACCATTTTTTTCAAACATATTCTCTTACCCCAATTCTGTTCTTTTGAACAGCTCTCTTTTTCAATGAACTTGTATTTTACTAGGAAAATATAGAAACATTTCCTAAATTATTTTAAGCCTTAAATATAGATAAATATACCACCATGGAACTGGGGGCTGTGAGGGAGTATTGTAAGGGAATGAATATTTGCTCCCCCGTGATCTAAGAGTCTTTCAGATTTCCTGGGATCAAATGGGATCCAGAGGCAAAAGAATTTATCAGGGAAATAAAAGTGAGGGGTTTTAGTTAGCATTGCCTATCATTTCAGGCACACACACACACACAAAATGGTGTGTCATGCTCAGGGATTTTTTTTTAACACTTTCTAAGATCTATAAGGGCAACTAAATGGAGCCATGATGTGACATGACCACCAGCCTTCCACTTAAGTCATGCTTGTCCTCATAACAGCTATAGTGATTTATTACAAAGCAGTCCCTAGTTGATTTAAATAACCCCTGCCTGAGAAGCTGAGGAAGCTAAATACAACAGACACACACACACACACACACACACACACACACCCCAGATGCCATTAACTCTACACACACACACACACACCCCCCAGATGCCATTAACTCTACACACACACACACACACCCCCCAGATGCCATTAACTCTATATGTAAAATAATGGGTTCTTTAAACTCGGCATTCTAACCATGACTGGTTGGTTGCTGAATAGCAGACACATAGCTGGAGAAGGCATAAGAGGGATTCATACATCTGAAAAGTCAATATTTAAAATAAACGAACAAACCAAAAAACTCTGAGTGCCTTTCAAGTAACTACTGATGGTGATTGTAAATTGTTTCCAATTTCATTTGCGACCTTTTTTTTTTTTTTTTTAATCTCTAGAATTAGGGAATGCTGAATCTCAGCAACCATTGCCATCCAATCCTTGTTGGATACATGTGGACACTAAGAGAACATTCAGATGCCTTGTTTTATGACACAAAATGATTAATTATAGAGCTGGGATTAGAAACCAGAAACAACACAATTCCCTGGTTTATCAAGCATATTAAACTCAATTTTACCGGTGTAGACAGAGCAGTTGTGATGGTTAAAGTTACATTAAATATAAACGAAGAGAAGTTTAAAAACCCTAACTTTACAATGAATAATGGTCAGTCCATCAAAAGGTACCAGCTCTCTTTGCATTTCTGTCTCATATACTTGCAACATAAGAAAAGGGGCGATAAATTATTATTAATGTGGTGAAATATTTGGGATTCCAAAAGTAGGAAGAAGAAACGCTGAAATATGTATGTCAGATCTTCCATGTTGAGTCCAGACTCCATTCCTGGCTGTCTCCTGCTGGGAGAGGGCGCTGGAATTCAGTCATATAAAATCGTCTAGCAGCAGGACCCAGCTGGATATACAATTCAGAGGCTAAATTGAAGACAGAGGCAGAATGTAGCTGCTACTTCATTGGCCTTCTGCCTTATTGGCCTGTGGATATTTAAATAAAGGGAGCCTGGGACTTCCCCAAAGGTACAGGTGGCCCATGATTTGTTTCTTGGATAGCAGAGATTCCAGTGTTTCCGTAGCATTCTGCAGTGGGTTATCGGCTAAGCAGAAAAGTAGGGAGCCAGGGATACACAGCTTTATAGAAACCTGCTGGCAAATGTCACCTTTTCTAGATGATTCTACCTTGTGTTTGCACATACTATTTCCACAGCTTGAAATATTCACCTCCCTATATGTCACCTACCCACGAATAGTCACCACCATCACCAAACCTCCCAGATGGCTGGGCTTAAGTGTCCCTTTTGTGAAACCTCCCTTAAATGCTTTCGGCAGGAGTAATTGACCTTCCATTTGTGATAGCATAGGACTTTGTTCTCACTTCTAGTGTAGAATCTATCTTTTTGTGTTGTAGTCTACCCCTCATCTAAGCCAGAATTATAGAGTCACGTCCTCTCCATATTTGGAACTCCAGTGCCTAGAATGGCACTTGGTCACAACCGGTGTTAACATAAATGTGTTGACTACATGAGTGAAATGTTGCAAGTTCATACCAGTTTATATATAATTGACTCTTGTGTATTTGATTTATTCCCTCCATCTTCTCCTTTTTTTTTAATCTCAAAAATCATGTTTGTTGATGCAAAATTTAAATATTCTGGCAATGAAAAGATGTTAATTAGGCATTTATTACATGCCAGGAACTCTTCTAGGTACTGAGTGTACCAGCAATTAAAAGCAAACAGACAGACAACAGCAATGCTCTCATGAAACTCATGAAAAATATACAAATAGTCAAATAAATATATTGTATGTCTGACAATGATAGGTTCTATAAAAAATAAAGCAGCTTACAGCAATAGAGGAGTGGAGAGTTATTTTGTATAAAAGGTCAGAGAAGAATTTATTACAGAGATGACAGCTGAGCAGACACTGGAAGTGAGAGCCTTAGTTAAGTGGATATATTGTGAAAACACATACCCAAAAGTGGAAACAATTGTATATTCCCTAAAATAGGAAGTTCTTTATGCAGAGTTTCTTACTGTGCAAAACAAAAACATGAAAGTAAAGTTCTGTCCATGGAAGGATGTTGTGTGCCAAAAGGTGCACATTCTCAATTTCAAAATTTTTGCATCAAAAAGAAAATTCTAAGACCGCGGTTTCTTTGCAAACCCAACAAGAGGAGAATAAACAAGCAAATAACAGCAGCTAAATTTTTATCTTTATTCCCAAGTATTCTCTGTTCCAATGTAGAATCTTCTACATTCATCGAATAATTTCTTGATTATAAAAAGGTGTGCAGTTTCGACCTTCTGCTTAAGGTCAGATATACCAATATCAATTCAATAAGGCAAATTGTACTTTTTAGCTGTTCGCTTAAGTGCTACAAAATCAGCTTTGTTTTAATTTGGTGGGAGCACTTCATGATTTCTTTAATAAAGGTGACAAAACATTCCTAGTGAAGTATTTGTTGAGAGCACTTCATGGTTTCTTTAATAAAGGTGACAAAATGTTCCTAGTGAAGGATTCTGTTAAGCAGTTGTTTTTCTACATGGAGCCAGATAATGGAGCAAGAAGACCAATCTGGCCGGAGCAAACTGGTTTTAGAGGACAGTGGTGGCAGAGGAAGTCAAAGAAGAAATAGTGGAGAGGGAATGTTGTACATCAAAAGCATAGGCCCCAGGAAAGCCCCTGGTCCTGTTACCTGAGAGACTGAAAATCTCTTTGCAGTACAAGGGTCTCCTTTACACACGTGTAAAAGCACATGGTGGGGAGAGGAGGAGCTGGGCTGCAGCCAAGCTGCCCAGTGAACACCAGCAGTGCAATAAATGCTTCGGAATCACCAAAAAAAAAAAAAGCATATGGGCAACTATGGGAGGGTTTTTAATAAAATAGAAATACAATCTTACAGATACATTTAAAAAGATTTGTTTCCAGTTGGCCCCGAGCGGGAATAGACCATAGTAGAGGAGTGAAAGTAGGAAGACAGTCCATATATTAGTTTGCTAGGGCTGCTGTAACAAAGTGTCAAAGTCTAGGTGGCTTAAATAATAGAAATTTATTATCTCAAAGTTCTGGAGGCCAGAAGTCTGAGATCAAGGTATCTGTAGGGGTGGTTCTTTCTGAGGGTTATGAAGAAGAAACTGTTTCATGTCTCTCTCCTAGCTTCTGGTGGTTTTCTGGCAATCTTTGGTGTTCTTTGGCTTTTAAATACATCACTGAGATCTTGACCTTCATTTCTACATGGCATTTTCCCTATGTGCTTGTCTGTCTCTGAATCTAAATTTCCCGTTTTATAAATAAACTAGTTATAATGGATTAGGACCCACCCTAATGACCTCATCTTTATTCAACTACATCTACAAAGACTCTATTTCCAAATAAGGTCACATTCTGAGGTCCTGGGGGTTAGGGGTTAAGACCTCAACATATCTTTTTAAGGAAACAATTCAACTCATACCAGTAAACTGTGGAAATAGTCCAGTCTGGAGATGCTAGTGGCTTAGACAAGAAAATAAACACTGGAGGCAGAGAGAATGGTCAGTATAAGAATTATTTTGAAGATAGAACCAACAGATTTTGCTGATAACAGATGGTCCCAGACTTAGGTTTGTTTACCTTATGACTTTTTGACTTTATGATGGTTTGAAAGTAATAGAATTCAGTAGAAACTGTACTTCAAATTTTGAATTTTTGATCTTTTCCGGGGCTAGGGATATGGGGAATGATGCTCTTTGGTAATGCTGGGCAGCTCCCAGTCTGCCTCGTGGTCACATGGATAAACAACTAATATACTTAGAATAATTCTGTACCCACACATCCATTCTGCTTTTTACTTTCAGTACAGTATTCAATCAATTACATGAGATATTCAACACTTTATTATAAAACAGGTTTTGTGTTAGATGATTTTGCCCAACTATAGGCTAATGTGTGTGTTCTGAGCACCTTTAAGGTAGGCGAGGCTAAGCCATGTTGTTCTGTAGGTTAGGTGTATTGAATATATTTTCAACTTACAGTATTTTTGACTTCCGATGGGTTTATCAAGACATAATGCCACTGTAAGTCAAGGAAGATCTGTAATTGGGCATAGGTATAAAAAATAAAGGGAAGAAAGGATGACTTCAGGATTTGGGGCCTGAATAACTGCTATGTTCGGAGATTGATAAAACTGGGTGAGAACCAGGTGTGTGGAGGGAAGTCAAAAGTTGGTGTTTTTTGTTTTGTTTTTGACATACTAAAATGTTACCACTGAGATCTGATTAGATTTCTAAGCAAAGATGTTGACAAAGCATTTGGATATACAAGTCTGGCTTATGAAAATTTATAGCTGCAAAAGATTTAATCATCTTAGTCCAACCAATACTATTGTAGATGAGGAAGTCAGTATTTTTTAAAGGCTTATTTTCAAAAATAAAATAAAACACCTCCCTTCAAGGCCACTGAAACATGTAGTGACAGCAATAGAAAAACAAAAGCAAAAGCAAAAACAAAATATACCAAGCTTGGTTCTCGACTCCCGATCCAACACTTTTTCCACTATAGTAAAGCTGGCTTTGTTCAGCATTTTTGAGTTCCACATGCAGTTAGTAAACAGCAGCTGGTAGCCTAATGTAACAAAAATGTAAATAATTACAATTCTGGGTCCAGGAGTTGGATAAAAATGATTCTGGCTTGAGGTCTTTGCTCTCCAATATATTAACACAAAATGTATAGACGTGACAAGATGGCCAAAAATACTACAAGCTATATTACTTTTGAAAGTAGAATAGGTTTTTTTTTCCCCCTAACATATTTTTAGAGCTCTCATATAGCATTTGATATTCAGACTCTGCTACCTTGAAGCACAGAAACAGCATCACACACTCAACTCCTGCTCATGTATCACCTGGCAGCTGACTCAGTCCCTGTTGATTCCAAGAGAATGTTTTGTCCATTTGAAGATTTGGTTGAGCTCAACTTTCTATGTTTGACCCTCTGACTTAAGGTACACTTCAAGAGGTCCTGAAAGATAAGATCAGTGTGTTGCTGTTCCACCAGCTTTGAACAAAGTTTGATTTTTTTTTTTCAAGTGAAAGATTCTTGTACATTTCTTCTGCATTACTTCCGTTTTGCAGTAGACTATTTGTAAAAAGAGACTCCATAGGATGATGCAAAGCAATATTGTTTATGATATGCACATATCTTTTATGGATACACATGTAACACACATGACTACAGAAATATGGAATAATCTTTGTTGCCCTCTTTGAAACTATTTTAACTACTGTAGACGGGTATTTTATCATGACTGCTGGGGTACTTTTTTATTCATCATTGTAGCAGTTGATTAGCTGCAACCTATAAGAAATAATAGAGTAACTGCAGAAAACTGAAAGATGTGGTATCCATCGGGAAGTTTATACTCTTAGGGTATTGCAGTTATGAATCCACTGAAAGGTTGCAGGAGGCGGTGGTGATTTCATTCTTTGCTGGTAGCCAGGAGACCACCTAGGAGCCTCAGCAAATTTCCACAAACAGATAGAATAGGTTTGTCATGCATTGATATATTATAAATATTCATATACACTTAATGTTCAGGGAGTCAAAACTCAGTCAAAAGCAGTTCTTAAAGGTCCCAAATTTTATCCCCTTTAATGCTTTCAATTAACTAATTCTACCAGTCACCAAGGCAAGGAAAGAAGGGCAGGTGGAGCCTGTAGAATCCCTTTAGCCAGGGTATTTGACTCATTTTGTTTTAAATCCTGCTAATAATATTTTGGACATCAATCACTCACACCAAAATGTAATAAAGGCTGTGTTATGAGCACACACTAAATACTGATAGACACTAAATTCCGGTCTAAGAATAAAGGATTTTTTGTCCCTCACATTAAAATGTAACAAAATGAATTTCATTAAAAGGCAACATGGGATTTTACGTGTGAATGTATGCACCTCTAGATATTTTCTATGAAAAAACAGAAACAGTATGTCATTTCCATCATGCATATGCATCCATTACTATGCTAGAAAACAAATGATGGTGATAAACACACGTGCAATTTTTATGTTGCACTGATAAATTCCATCGGCTCGAGTGAAAGTCACATCTTTTGTGTTTAAGGGATAAAAGGTAGTGTTATAGATTACAGTACCCTGAAGGCACTTGTGGCAGGTGCAGTAATTTAAGTCATCCTAAATGTCCACTAAGGCAGCCACAGTAGAGGCCAGGTGGGTAAAAATATCAACCAAAGTAGTTTTGAAACACTTTGCTTTTCTAACAGTCTTGAAAAACAGAGGAGATTTTCCTCTCTCTCAGTGGCTTGGATAGGACCCCAGAAGAAAGCAGATGGAATTCTCAAATTCCTTCTAGCCCTGCCCTTTGATTCTGTGCTTTAGAAATAAAATCAGGCTAATATGAAGGAGTCAAGATGCACATATTCATCAGCTGTAGTGCCCAGTAGAGGGCGCTGGAAAGGCAGGACTGCTGTATGGGATCTGACTCCTCAAATGATGACAGGTAGATCTTTTGGAAAAAGCAACGTGGAAAAATATTTTTTCTAAGCACAAATTAATCTGCAAGGTTTGACATTTGTTCTTCAAATGCAATGTGAAATTGTATTACTGTTGTTTTCAAATTTTAACTTTTTAAATTAAGATTGCTTGTCATAATGCGTTCCCTCAACAGTGAGTAAAGGGAACCAAATTCCCATAATATGATTGCAATATTCAGTTTACATCGGTTCCATTGAGAGGGGAGCAGAGATTAAATGATTTCTGGCCTTCAATATTTTCTTCTAAATGTAAACACTAAAACTGTGAATCCAAATCTGGGGGGCTTTTATTTTCTAAGAGTGATCATTTTTATTGAATATCATAAAGTTCAGATCATCATTCAAACATCCCTGCCAAGAACATGTTTACGTTTTAAGATAACATGGTTTTTATATTATAAATAAATACACTCAAAAAATATTGGCAAATCGTCCCTATGACAACTTTTCTTTTTCTGTCTTCTAACTTAAACTCTATGAAGACATGTGGACACAAATATGGTAAAAAGGTTGAGAAAATATCCTGAATGCGGTTGAATTTCTGAACATTACAGAAGAAATTTAGAAAGTAGCCATGCTAGTGGGAGAGTACTTTAGATAAATGGTAGATATATATAATCCAAAAAAGGGCACATTCTATGATATTTCATGCTGCCCTAAACCTTTCCTGAGATGAGGCTTACGAGCTCATGGCAACCAGCATTTACCTGTTGCTGTGTGTTCCCTTTCAGTAAGAGTATCACACATACTTTGTACCACAGAGTACCACACCCTTTGCACAGCCTCTTGGACTTACATCAGAGAACACCTTAAAGACTTTTTTAAAAAAAAGAAAAGCATATGTGAATGATATTAATCAACATAACTTGCTGGAAATTCTGAATTTCAACGATCCTGCAGCTTTGCATTAAAGACCACTCAGGCTTCAACGGACATTAGCATTTTTTAAGATTCTGTAGAATTCCCAACATCTGTTACTCCTTGGAAAGGTAGAAAACAAAGACCAGGGAGACTTTTTGGCTTCTATACGCATCTCATGTGAAGAAAGGCTCAATCTATTTGTTTTGTTTTTTTTAATTTCATCCAATTCCATATTCTTGGGGAACGCCCATACTAATGGAACGGCATCTGTTGACCAGTCACAGCTATGCACATGACGGCGCTTGCTGGTCATCTGTCCTGTCTAGGTGGTAGGGATGGTTTTGCTCAGAAGGAAAAACTGAGCCATCAGAGAGCCATACCTATCTCTCCCTCTCACTGTTCTGCAAAATGTTTAGTCATCATCGCAGTGGTCGCTTGGTTTCTCTAAGTCTTATTTGGAAGCTGCCAGGATGCAGTCAGATGCAAACCCCATGATACGGAAGCATTTAAACACTGGAGACAGACAGCATGGCAGCAGCAACTGAGTGTTTTTATCTCGAGCCTTAGATAGCAAGGCAGCAGGACAGAGCAGTTTAACGCGGGGGGGCAGCAGTGAAAAGTGTGGCAGCCCATGAGAGCACATACTGTAACGGGCTGACAGACAACATTTGGCTTGTATCAGGACACAGATTCAAAAGCAATGGAAAGACAGAAAATAAGCTTCTAATTTCCTTCCTAGAAATTAGGTCCAGCTTCTGACTACTGTTCTGTGTTGGTTGGGGTTTTGAATACGTAAAAGCAAACAGGCTTTAATTCATATCTGGTAATGGGTTTTCCTTTTTTTTCTTCCACCTTCTTTTTTCTTTTTCAAATTCTTCAATGGGATTCTTTTAGTCTGGAGGGGAAAAAAAAAATCATTTCTTTTTTCCAAGTGACCGGGGAATGCATATATACACCTTCATTCATTCATTTGTACATTCATTTCTTCAAAATGAAGAAATACCAACTATGGGCCAGGAGCCCTTTAGTTGCTAAGGGACATGCCAGTGAGCTAAACAGTCAGACTTTCCTGCCATCCTGGAGCTTACATACCAAAATGTGGTGACAGAAAATAAATAATGGACCAGGTGGCACACAGGCCATGTAGCAAAGAAAAGCAGGAAATGGACCAGGAAATGCCAACTTGGGTTTAGTGGAGAGTTGTGCCTTTAAATAAAGTGATAAAGGAAGATAAACTTATAGCAGGTGAGGAAACCGGGCTGTGTGGTTGCATGTGTATGTGTGTGTATCTGTGTGTATGTGTGTGTGCAAGCACGGGGCGGGGAAGGAGTCTTCCAGATAGAGAGAAGGGCAACATCAGGGATGCTGAGCTGAAAATATTTGCTGTGCTACTCAATTGCTTCAATAACCAATGACAGCCTGGTAACCTCCCGGTCCCTCACTTCTCTTTCTTGCCCCTGCTGCATTTCTGCATTTCACAAACATTTATTCAACATTGGACCAGTCACTGAAATAATGGAAATGAATCAAAAGCCCTCCGCCGGTGGATTCTCAGCCTAAAGGTGTGTCAAGGTAAATATCCTTATCAGTTCATGCTTGCTTAAAGCTTTTTTGTCATTTGTTCCCTAGATTATTTTGAGGTGGTTACATATTTCCTTCCTGTGAACCAGTTCTCCTAAAAATATCTAAACTGGGAATGACAGTCTGGTCACTTAGTTATTTCCATTTGTTTAATTATTTGGAAGCCCCTCTCACCCCCTGCCTCTAAGGTGGAGGCTAGGTCACACTCCAAGCTCATGGGACAATGCGTGGAAAACCCAGAACTCTTAGTGCTTCTGTCAAATTTGCTGAGCAAAGGGCCATTTCTCCGTCCCTGACCTGCTGCCCCCATGCTGGGTCTCTTCCGCTAAGGCTCTCCTTGCACCTTGTAGACTATTCCCTTCTGGCCCCTCGTTTTCTCTCTTCTTGCCTCTCCTCCACCGAGCGGTGCTCAGCTAATTCTGATTGCAATTCCTACACTTAGCTCCAAGGCCCTATTTTGCATATGCAAGACCTCTATAGGTTCTCAGCTAAAGTAAAGTGGCCTTCGACTGTTTTAGCATCATAGAATTTTCCTTTGTGAGGCTACCCTGAAAAAAATTGTAATTTCAAATAAAACATTTTTTTCTTTATGGTAAAAAAATAACATTCATCCAGAGGTGGGTATATGAAATCAGTAAACTCCCTTTTCCTTGTGTATTTGTATTTCTGATCTTCAGCAAGGTCCCAGCCATTGACAACAAGGGCAAGCCTTTCCGGCGAGCCTTCCTTATAGCTTTTGGCAGCCCTTCCGTCCCCGTGCTGTAGTCTCCCGGGATGGTTCTATTTTCCACTCTGCTCAGAACGTTGCTGCTCACCTACTTCAGGTGGGACCCATTTTCTGTCCTTTAAAATGAGCAGCTTTACCTGCCGCTGAGCCTCGCAGACCAGGGCACGTGGTAGCACACTCAGGTAGGGTTTCCCTTCCACAGGCTTCTCTTTCTGGAGCGCAGTGGATTTTGCAGCCATCCAGAGGATCACCTCCACCTTTCCCCAAGTCTTCTTCTCCACCTCAAATCAGAGACCTGCCCCCTGTCCGCATCCTACCACACACAGACCTGTAGCTGTCAATTCACTATGGCCTTGGCTGCTCCACCACTTCTGCAATGCGAGCTCGAGTTAGAAATCCAGCTCCAGAGAAAAGAATCAGACCTTGAGAACCTTCACTGGATCTTAGCACTTGACTAGGATCAAAGTGCAATAGATCAGAATTGAAGAAACTTAGGAGTAGGAGGAGAGGAAACAAGTTTTCCTACTTCTCATTGGGCTGGATCCAGTGGAGACTGAAAACTACCCCCTGCTTAAATCCAGGATTCCTCCGTTAGGAGGTATTGGGCCAGGGCCAAAGGTGGGAGGGATCCCTCTGTGAATATATAGGAGAGAGGGAAGAGACATTTTCTCCCAGGGATTCACCCTGCATCAGGTGTGAACAATAGTCACAAACCAGATGTTTGCACGATAGGAAGTTTGTTGTATGAACCCAACTCACTCTCCTTTATGAGCACCAGTAGAGGCAGAGAGATATCATTTGCGTTTCCATGTGTCTTTGTCCCTGCTTCAAAGTTTCAAATAAATTTTCCTTCAAATCAAGTGTTTTCTGAGTAGAATTCATGATTACCCTCGCACATACTATCCAGTTCAAATCTCGCGAAGTTTGCCCCGTGTCCACCTCTCACCACCATGACCGTCACCACTCTACTCTCTTCTAGGTTATTTACATAGGATCACAGATGGGCTCAGAGGGAGAATGGAAAAGGGGTGTCACTTTTGAAGTCTGGTCTAGTTCCCACGGTCTGATCACTGCTGTTTTCTCCTTTGAACTTATGCCCCAGGGATGGTGGCAAAGAAAAAAAAAAGAGGGCCATGCACAAGCGAGTACATGAAGGTAAGAGAAAGTAAGTGCTCAGGTTTGAACAATATCTGCTGATACCTAAGGGAATCTAAGTGGTTATCAGCTCTACCCCTTGATGACTCCTGTGTTCTGCCCTGGGAATCAGAGGCCTTTTTCTCCCTTTTTCCTCACCCTCCAAGAACCACTTATTTATCCAGAATGGAAGCGTTGACCTCTCTTCCTAAACTGGTGTGCCATTCTCGTTTTCTTCATGCCCTCCTGGCATGGGGGTACTTCATTGAGCTCTCAGCCTTCAGATTGTTTCCAGAATCTCCAACCAGCCTCACAGCCTGTTCCCTTTGGGATCTTTCCAACTTCATACAAACGTCCAATCTTGAGCAGAACTTTTTCTGGTGTCCCAGAACTGGGATCTGGGGTCCAAAGCTCACGTTATTTTTTTTTTTTTAAGACATCAAATAGAAAACGACAGCAATTGGTACTAGACAACTCCCTCTGAGTTCATTAAGAATTGAAAACATAGACTTGCTCCCTGCAAACATCACTCACATTGTTTACCCCCAAATCAGACTATCTAATCTCTAAGCAAACAATCAGAGCTGAGAGGGGAGGAAAGGATCTACAGAAGCTGAAATTGTTGATCTGGTGGGGAATGCTGAGGCTTTCTCATTAGCTCATTTCTCATTAGCTCTGAAGAAAAAGAACAGAGGCATAGTTGTCCCTACCCCGAGCCAATTGAGAGGTACTTTGAGAGAAGCACTCATGATGGAGGGGACTGGAAAAAAAGGAAACTGATGTTTCGCTATGTCGTTTCATATCTACTTAAACAGCAGACAAATTAATCTGCTTTAGATAGGAGAATGAAGCTTCGAAGAAAGAGGGAAGGGGGAGGGGATAGCAGTGGACCAGTATCTATTCTCTTTGTTTGGTATGACAAGGTTGATTGAGTCCACTGTTAAGTCAGGTGGGCAGAGCAGATCCATCTAGCCAAAATCCCTTCCAAATAGAATAGGCACTAAGCAAGGAGACACAAAGGCAAGTGGCTGTGAGGCTTATCTCTGATGTGGGAGCTGAGAAAGGGTCCTGAGAGGACAGCTCAGAGTGATTTTCTGAATCTCACTCCTGCTACGTGTCTTATGGCAGCGTGGATCCATGGTAGAGATGACAGTAGCAGAGGAGAAATGCTCATATTTTTCTCCATTTGGCAATGGAAATCAGGCAGACCTCTTTTTAAAAAAAAAAAAAAAAAGTCTTAATCCTGTGGATTTCTTGAATAATTATGAGGAGAAGGAAAAACCCTAAGAGTACAATGAGGAACTCCCTAAGAATTTGACTAATGGAGAAATAATCAGTCTAATTACATTTAAAGAAATGAAGAAATATGATACTAATCATACTCCAAAACATGTGAAACCCTTTATGTCTAACTCTGAGTATACCTTCCAAAATAGATGACTCTGGATTCAATTATGTTCTAGGCAAGACTAGCCAGGGTCACCTTTGGTGTATCTTTGTTCCTCTCTCCAGAAGAGACCCTAAGCTGATAGCCCTGTGGGCTATATTTAGATTATAGATGTTGGGTTGGGTTTTGGTGTGGCAAGCTAATAGAGAGATTTGTTTTAAATTTAAGTTCAATATTTAATAATAATGAGATTTGTATGTTAAACAAATATTTATAGGGAAGGATACCTTCCTATCCTGAACTTTACCCTCACTAGCAGCAATCAGCAGAGCTCTTACTTCAAATCATTCATACCTAGATGCTGAGTTTGCAGACCACCCCTTATAGGACCAAGTGAAGCGTAGGGAGAAAGAGAGATTTCAGAAGACAATAGTTTACCACATACATCTTCCCAGGTGTTGTCTTATATTATAAAAGGAGGGTGTTCAGGCAGAATGTATGTGAGTGGAGAAAAACCCGAGAAGTTCTGTATGCTTCATAAAGGAAGAGAAGGATAGAGAAGAAATACTGAGCATCTATTCCAATCTGCTGTACCTCAAGATATGGGGATGGGATTCATCAGAAGTAATGGGTCAGGAAGAAACTGAAGCATGAAGGTTGGCTCCTAAAGCCCTAAAGAGGCAACTTCAAAAAGATGTCATGTGTTCAGCCAGAATGAGAAGCATCTTTTCAGGGCTATCAAGCCAGTATATTTAGCCCACTCAACTTTCTTCTCTGTGTCGGATGTCCCAGCTCTACACCATAGCTGTCACACCAAGGCTAATTACTAGAGGGGGAAGAGGGACTTCCCACCACTCAGCCACTGAAAGGAAAGGAATCCACAGTCCCACTGACAGGACAGGTTATGCCCTGGCTCCCTTGGGGAATTGGAGGGCTCTGTATTAATTTTCCACAGGCATATTAATAAGCGTGATGATTAGGTTTTCAGCAGCGTTGATAAAATATTCAACTTGAGGACAGTGCGGGTTTAACAGTTGTGTGGGAACAATGTGTTGACCTGACACTTCTTTGTAGATTGGTTCTATGGGAAAATATGCTCTGGTTTTGGAACAATTTACCAAGTTGCAGACTCTCTGGTGAAAAGAACAAAATAGTACCTGCATTTCAGTAGGTAATCTTGGGGCTTAAAGGTAATTGAATATCTCACTGATATTTATAATTGAAGATAGGATGGATTTTTCTAGACATTTTACGTGCATATATAGATGTAAGAATTAAGACAAATGAAAAATATCTTTGTTTTATTATCTCATCATTTGTTATGAATCTTTCATTTAATTAGTTCCAGAGTGTGGGTTGGTGAGTGATATAAAGGACATGACATTATCTTTGTGTTCCAGTTCAGATAATATCACTTAGAATTTCAGGCAATTTAAGATTATTTTGCCTTTCTGAAAAGATAGATATTCAGTGGTTTTGTTCTTAGAAATAGATTGTGCTCACACTTCATTCTTTCATAAAAGATCAGAGTTTTCTAGGAGATATAGAATAATCCTGGATATGTAGGGAACTGACATTAAGAGATAGGGACTATCTTTTCTGTAAAAGATAGCCTTTTGTCTTTTTAAATACCCTCAAAAACACATACTAGATCTGAAACTTCACTTCTTAAAGCTTCCCACTAGCAAAACAAACAGAATGGAAATTAGCATGAGGTCATTGATCAAAATCTAATTCAAAGTCCTATATGTTGCATAGCATGTGTTTAGTATCCAAGAAGAAATAAATCTTCAAGGTGTAGCAGATACACTATCAGATTCTGTCTCTCAATATGGCATTAAAATAATTACGTGGTTAGTGTTGTCAATCACACAAATAAAGTAATGGCTTATACAATGTGTTGAATATTTTTCCCCATTGCCAGTACTCGATTGTTAATAATATCAGCATGGATGTTATTATAATATTGTCAGGACTAGAGTCAAATTTATCTACATTCCAAGATATGCTCACATTCATAGAATTTTCCAAGTATGTCTTTATGTTCTATCTACTCTCCTAAACCTACAGAGGAGTTGTTGCAGCAGGCAGTGTAGCAGGCTTCAGATTTTCTGATCTTCCTACAAATTACTATAGAGACGTTAATATTGTTTTGATCTACCGCCAAGAAAGTAGTGGTGGTGCATCTGCATAGAAGTTCACTGTTAAATTGTCTCTGTATCCCACTTTCCAACAAAGTAAGAACTGAACACCCCGTTAGAAGAATTGAGAATGAATATGTTTGAAACCAAGGAAAAGTTTAAGTGGTAAAATTATAAAATTAGCTTCCTTCATTTAAATGCAAGCTAAATGCAAATTTTTTCTCTTACTGGGGGAAAAAAAGAGCTCTTGCTTACCACTTGTACTGTGATCTTAGGAAGCAGAGTCACAATGACAACAATGACAAATAACTAGGCTTAGTTATGGCCAATAACTAGGCTTAGACAGTAATACAGGTTACCAACAGGTATAGTTGGGAGTGGAGACATTGTAAAAACTGTAGTGGAGTTGTATATTTCTCCCCAAAAACAGGTAGCTCTAAATTTTCATAGGCACCATTACATTTGCTAGAAATAGCTCCCAAATTTTGCTGGACTCTGTGGGACTTCTGGCTTAGGACTCAGGCTTTCATCCAGGGATCTGACACACCGCATGAGAAACTATTACATGATTACTGTAGAATCTCCCTGTTAGCTCCAAAATTGTGAAGGATCTGAGATTACCCCACTTGCCAGTTACTGAGTTAGTTTGCTTTTATATATACCTGTATTGCCAAAAACACAAGACCCTAAGCCAGGCACACAGTTTGCTACTCATCATAAAAGCAGTAGCCAGAACAACATCTTAGCATTGTATCCCCACACCCCAAACCCCACAGGACAATGTAATGAGGGCAAAATGTTTACATTTGTTTGAATTGGCTTTGCATCAAAGTGGAGGAAGCATCAAATTAGAAGACTCTACTTACGTGTTTATTTATTTATTTAATTGAAATATAGCTGATTTACAATGTTGTGTTAGTTTTAGGTGTACAGCAAAGTGATTCAGTCATATATATATATATGTTTATATATATAAATGTATATGTTCTTTTTCAGATTCTTTTCCATTATAGGTTATTACAAGATATTGAACATAGCTCCCTGTGCTATACAGTAGGCCCTTGTTGTTTATCTATTTTATATATAGTAGTGTGTATCTGTTAAACTCAAACTCCTAATTTATTCCTCCCTCCCCCTTAGAGAAAACTCTAAGCTTTTATGGCTACTGGTACCTCTACTTCATCTGCTTACACTCTTCTCCAGAGAGAGAGTGATTAGTTACCCTGGAAAGTAAACATATGTCTCCAGAAAGATAAAGGAGACTTAAGGTGACTCACGAAACTAACCATCACACTTGAGTGTCCTGAAATGGCTCTGGGCGTCTATCTTCAGGGAGACACTATAGCTTCCAATAATTGTTAGCTGTTCAGACATACCCATTGTTCAGAAAGCCTCAGCTGTTCAGGAACACAGATATGCAAGAAATCATTATTTCCTTTTACTCCATTGAGAAAATTATGGTTTGGTGGCAACACAGGCTCTCTTCTGTCTGATCATATGAGCTAACTGACAAGATACCATTATCACAGGGGGAGTTCTTTAGAACTTACCTCTTTAAGTAACTGGATAGATCCTTCATAGTCAAGGTTGTCCAACTTCTGTCTACAACAAGCTAAGTAGAAACGTTTTACTCAGAGAGTGAAAGCTGTTTTATACTGTTATTTCAATGGACAGCTACCTTCGTTGAATTGCCTTTTATTTTCACTATCTTTCTATATCTGTAAGCAAAACTACTTTTGTTTCTCTAACTCATGAGTTACAATTTTTGAGGTATAATTTACATACAGTGAAACGAAGAGTTTAATTATAGAGTTCCACCAGTTCTGAAAAATGCATAGAGCTATATACACTACGTTATAGAACATTTCCATTACCACAGGAAATTCCCTCATGTCCTTCTCTAATCAAACAAACGCTGCTCCCACCAGAGGCAAGATTATTCTGTGATTAGCAACACCTCTGCTTCTTCCCTCTCATCTGTGAACATTACCTTCACCACCCGAGTACATCATTCTCAAATGGAAACTATTATTTTCTTCCTTACTCCACATATCTCGAAGCCTGGCACAGGATAAATGTCCCATTCCATGAAATGACCCTACCAGCTACTTAGTTCCTCAAGTCTATAACAAAGGACTCATCCTCGATTCTTCTCATTTTCTTTCCATTCCATAGCAAATTTGCCATCATTTCCACTGTAACAACATTGGCCCTAACCGCTATCTCGTTTCTGGCCTGGATTTGTCTAGAGGTATCCTAAGAGGGCTCCCTGCCTCTTGTCTTTAGAGTTCATATTTTTCGTCAGCATCTATCAGATGCTGACTTTCTCCAGGGTAAAACTCTTATTTATTACTTACCATCACACTCAGAATACGATTCAAATTCCTTATTATGACCTCTAAGACCATCCATATTCTGAGTCCTGCTAATTTTTCTGATTTTATTCCCTTCTTTCTCTGACCTGGGTACTACTTGCCACTCACACTAAACTTCCTGTGCCTCGGGGACAACTTCTTTCTCCTCTAAGTGTGAAGAAACACCACCTCTGATGTCAGTTTAAGACATTTGAAGATTGATTTGAGTTGACAGCTCATAGATTTGAAATAAGACATGTTCTCTCTAATCGTCACCACCATCCTCCTCATCCACATCATACTTAGAGAAGCCTTTGGAGCTTGAATTAAAAAGATATCCAATGAGGGAAAGGGAGGGTGAGGAGTGGTAAGAAATTTCAGCTCCACCAGGAGAACTTGAGGGGGGCTACAGAGACTAGACTTAGTGGGTTTCCTTTGAAATTCTACACTTGATGAGAGACGTAATAAAGGTGCACTTCGCTTGTGTCATTCAGATTTCCAAGAGTTGGCAGCTAGGTTGAAATGGCAGCGTGACACTTCTAAACTTGCAGGAGAGCAGGGGAGCCAGACCACCCTCTCCAGAAAATCATCAATGCCAGAGAGCTAAGCAGAAAAACCAAGTGAATCTGCCAGGACTGTAAATGATATTTTCTATGCCAAGAAAAGAGATGACGAGGGCTCCAGCAGCTGATAACAGCAACAGCACAGGGTCTAGGAACAGAAGAGTCCAAGAAAATGGTCTCTCCCCTGACAGTGCAAAGCTCTGCTGATGTAAGTTCCCCGTGGCATGATAGCCAATCAAGAGGGAAGACAGGAAAAGGCTTGGGGGTGGGCCTTTGAAGTGGGGCCCATGGGCTTTGAAATGAGGCTGAGTTATGCCCCTTGAATTTAATTGCCTAATCAGTCATTTAGATTTTATTTACTTGAAAATATCTACATTAATTTGCTTGCCACATGCCAAAACCAAGTGCTAAGAGTTAAAAATAAAGCCCTTTCTAACAATGAAGTTGTATATTAAAAACGTGCAAGTCAGTGGCTGGTGAAATAATATTAAGCTTGTAAAACCCAATTGTTGCCACTATTATTAATGCCTAACTTTTATTATTAATGCCTAACATAAACTGTATGCTGAAAATCTAGACATTCTTCTTAAACATTATTTAATTCAATTAGAACAAAGTGATGAGGTAAACCCACTGATCATCACTCTCATTTTATAAATGCTGTAACTGAAGCACAGATAATTTGGATGCATTTCCCGATTTCACACAGCCAGGAAATGATAGAAATAAGATTAAATTCATGTTGCTCTCTCAAGTATTATATAATATTCTTCTAGTACAAAGCAATCTGCTGCCCACATATTATATGTATTTATATTTGTATAGAGGTTTACAAAATAACCTCTCCAAATAATTTCTCTCTAACTGCACTTATACCTTCTAATTCATAATTTTATTTACTTCTATTTTTCTTTTTCTTAATTACATTATCTATATACTTCTTTTATTGTTTTAAAAACAATCCATTTTTAGATTTGTTCATCAATTTTATTATTTATCTATTTTTCAATTGATCAGTCTTTACTTCTGCCTTCATTAATAAGTTCCTTATGTTTGCTATAAATTATTTTATAAGTTTTTCAAATGATTTAATGCTTAAAAATCAGTGTTTCATGATAAGAATATTTTCCTGAATATAGCTTTAAAACACTCCATAAGTGATGATATAAGAAGCTCTTGTTTTTGTCATTTTATAAATAGTGTGTAAATGCAATTTTGATTTCTTCTAGAATTATTTTGATGTTTGTTTTAAAATTTCCTATCAGTTTTAGTTTTAGGATAAATTTTTGTAACAAACTCATTCCATGAAGCATATTATTGAGAATCGATATACTCATATTTGTTCAGATTCACATACCCTTTTAAGGCCTGATAGTAGTATGTTAAATTTTATATCTAATTTAAGTTAATCGAACTTACAGAGGCACAAGAATTTCATATTCATAAAAAAGTAATTTTAGCCTCCTTGAAATGTGACCTACTTAATTCCTGCTTTTCTGATTGACGGAAGTGCCAGCTATTTATCATTTGTTGGCATTGTATCTGCTGATGAGATTTCTTGCCCACATAGACCATCCATGGAGTGAGGCTATAAAAATGCACAAAACATAGATGATGCACTTGGACTATGGAAGGATATGGAAGAAAGAGACTAGAAGTAAGGGGAATCCCCTGGCCAAAATCTCAATTGCAACCATGAAAGAACAGACTAGAACAATTTTAAGGGCAGAAGATAACTGCAATCTGTGCAGGTCCAATGAGAACCCCTTGTCTATCCTCCAGGAGAAAGAGGCAAAGGTGTGCTTTCCCCACCAAGCTCCTGGGGAAGGCTTCCAGCTGCTGGAGTTTCACAGCTAACAACTAACAACTTCAGTGAACCTGATTACAGGATGCAGATGGATTCTTGATCACAACAAGAAAGCGACAGAATGGGGAACCCAGTATCCTGTGGAAGCCAGAAATATAGAAATATGAGAAAAAGAGAAGTGTTATATTAGAAAAAAATGAAAAAGAAGGAAAAAGAAAACAAAAGGGAAAACCAAGCCATGAAAATTCAAGAGTGTGCTTCCCAGATTCTATTAAATCTTGAGTTGGCAGTATTGATTAGAAAAGTAGATCAGAGAAGAAATCAGAAAGGCACCAATGTAGAGAGAAAATAGAATAATTTAAGTTGAAAAATCAGAAGAAATTGTATCAGTCAGTCAGATCTTATGAAAAATAAAACAGAATGAAAATGGAGAAACTGCAAAACTAGTGTGATCTTGTGAGCCAACAGTACAGGGCAGGGGAGCCAAGTAGGCCATCACTTTTACAGAAAGGGTTACAGTGAATAGACATCACTCCAGGGTGGCCTGCAAAGAGGACCCCTTCCTCCTTCTGATTCTATTGGAATGAGAAATCCATAGGAAAATGAACAATAATCAGGGCAGAATTTCTGGTGATTTGATTTGCTTCTTCTACTTAGAAAGACATTCTTACAGCAAAGGGTGAGGTCAAAAGGAAATAAAATGGATTATTCATAAAAGTGCTAACTTGAGTCCATGCACTTAAGATAATTTGTGTGCATGGCGCTTTTGTCTTGTCTTTCCCTTCAACTTTGGTTGACATTAGTGAGAATAATCATCTGGTAGTTGCATCTACATTTTTTCCTCTCCAGTTCATTGACATCAATGACTGAAATGTTCTTTTTCCTTCTTATTTGGCTTTAAATTGGAGCAAATTGAATAATGATTTCTCTGCTCCCTGGATGGGTATAGAAAGAGTGGGCTTGCCCAGATCAAGTAGTGAGATGTAACAAGTAGTCAACATTATCTACAACAGAGCCCTTTAAATTAATTATTGGACGTGCATTTTCCGATGAATAAGTTATTTCCAGTGCATGATATTTTAGATCTCACTCTGTGACAATTCTGAGGATGGGAGAAAGAATAGGAAAACCAACTTTATATACCCATTGGCTTAAACATGTAGCCACAATACATAACCTTGTGCACAAATTAAGGAAAGTGCGTGGTTGAAGATATCTGTTCTAGCCACAGGGCTAGATTCATTTTCTGCTGGCATTGATTGAGCTGGGAAATAGCTGCTGTTCTATACACTTTCTATGTTTTAATTCATGCAATCCTTACAATAACCTGATACTGTAGGTTACTCTTATTAGGCCCATTTTCAAGTAAGGGTTTTGAGGCCAAAAAGTCAAATAATTTTTCTGAGTTCACACAGAAAAATTAGCAGTTAACAAGTGGCATAGCCAGATTTAAACTTAGATAATTCGGCTCCAGATTCCAAGATCTGAATCACTATGCAGATGCCAGAGGTACATTTAACCCGCAAATTGATAGGACCTGTGAGATCCAATTCAGGGTTACTGGGTCTATGGTTGGAGTTCTCATGTAATAAAGCGACATTGTCCTAAATAGAGAGGCCTTCTCATGTCAGTCCCTCCATTTCTTTGGGTTTGCAACGTTGGAAGAGTCTCTTTAGGAACATAACCTATCCTTCCTGGAGATTGTCCTAACTTGCCAGCCTGCCCTAACTACTAATTATTCTGCTGCTGAAATTCTTAGGCTGACTCTTTTACCCAAGCACTAATTTAGTTCAATTTTAAGAATGCAGAAGTATAAACAACTGGAGTTTTTATAAAAAAATACTATGATGAAGATATTTTTGCTGAAGGTTTAGAATTTCATACCTATTATTTTTAAGATATAACAATGATATATTTTATATATTTTTATTTGTATTCTTGACACACTTTCACATCTATTATCTCACCTTATTCTCATCACCATCTTGAGATGATACTTAACCTTATTTTAGTGATGGATAAATAGCCTGGAAAATAAAATATTAGGGAGACATGATAGCTATTTTCAGCTATGTCAAGGATTGTCATAGACAAGAAGCATCAGATAATTTTGTACAGATCCAGAGGGCAGATCCGGGACTAGTGGGGGGAAGTTGTAGGGAAGCAAATTTAGCTCAATAAATAGAATAGCGGAGCAATTTCAGATATAGAATGGGCTGCCTTGGTAGGTAGCCTCATGACTAGACCCTTTCTAGCAGAAAGCTGACCATGACTTGGGAGGTGGTAAAGGCAGGTGGGACAGACATTATGGGAAGTGCATATGAGGTGCTTCCAAATGTATGACTACGATCTATGAATTGGGAGCATAAATAAATTTAGTGACATTTTTCTAATAAATACAGAGGCTAGATACTAGTCGATGGTCTCGGTCACAGCCCAGTGCTAATTCCACGAGTAATTCATAATCTTCCAAACCCAAGTCTCCTTTTGATAATAATGAAAACTTAGGCCTACATCCAGATGCAGATACAGTCCTCCCCACTGAGAAATAATGAACCACAGAACATAGACATTTTCTGCATTTTTATCCCTACCAAGACAGAAGATTTACTAGAGCTTGACTTTCTGCAGATTGCATTATGACACAGTGACCCTCTTGTGCTATAATGTTATATGCATAGAAATATTTTAATTTGAATGTTCCTTTTCGAAGTACACAGACCATTCCAGACCCTGCTTCATTACATCCCCTTTTTCACTATTTTTTCTCTTGTTGACTGAAAAGGGATTTACATAGAATGCACTGCTTACCAAAATGTAAGACTAAAAGATGGTTGGTTCACAGTATGGATTTATTACTGAAAATCTTACACTGTCCAGATCAATGGCAAAAATAACTGGTGTCATGATGACACAAGAGAAAGGAGCTTTGTGTAGCTTTCATAAGCCAGAATGTAGTAAGTGCCCTGTTATCATAATCAAGAGTTGAGATTTAGTCAAAGTGATAATGTATGAGACCTCTTCTATGGCCTTAAAGATCCCTGGGATTTACTTCAGTTATTAAAGCAAAATAAATATTATAAACCATAAAGGTTATGTTGACAGTCGGAATGTTGAGGAAGACTACATGCATATGCAGGGCCAGTAACCCCTATGAGAGATTACAGAAATGAATGAAAAAATGGCATCAGAGCTAGAATTCTGCTCTCTATAATGTTATAATGTATAAAGGAGTTATATCACATAGCAATAATAATTTTGAAAGCAGAGTTGGGAAAAATAAGTTACTATTAATTGCACAAAAAGACAGAAGTTCCACAGGGAGTTCACATATTAGGTTCTTTCGTGAATTCATAAAAGTAAAATGCTTAGATAATTAAATAAAATATAATTTTTTTCTCCAAAACTTGAGAGTCTCTTGGGTTCCTATTTCCTAGTCAAGTTATGTTTAAATATTAGACTATTTTATTTCCCATTGATTGGAATGGGAAAAAATTTCTTTGCAAAATATACTCCAAAATACACCAAAGCAACTAGCACTTCAAACAAAAATTCAAAGAAACACATATACAACCTTACATACACAAGTATTATAAACATCCATTCCCATAAGTTCAACGTAGACCTATAAAAGTTTGCATTCCTACTGAAAAGAGATCAAATTAATTTTTCCCAGATATTAACTCTGGAACTCAATGACTCTCCATACATTCTTTTGAAAATGAAAAAAGCCTGAACTCTGCTAGATTTTTATTTTAATCTGACCGTTTTTTCAACCTAATTAGAATTTCTTGTTAAATTTAGTATTTTGTTTACAGTATCAATTTTGCCATATTAGTTACTTTTTTCTCTGCAGCACTTAGTACTAGGTTAGTTTCCTTAGGTGATTCTATATATGATCTCTGCTTAATAGCAGTGTACAGATTACTTTAATCATCAGAAATTATAGTATCAAGAGAATGAAATTTATTATACCTTAAAAATTATTTACAATTGAATTTGTTGGTTAAATGGGTTATTTTAAATTTAAAATGGAAAGTTATCTTTTGCTATGTAAGAGAAATATTTAAAATCCCATTTTGATACCCTTTTGATTTTCTGCATTCTGAACTTATTCTTTCTTCACTCTACATTAAGCTTAAGCTGGATAGGTGAACGTTTATTGGATAAGATGCAGTTGAAGTTCAGTTCTGGAGATAATAACCTTTTCTTTGACGCTAAGAGGTGAAGTTATTCAATGTTTATAATTTAATTTTAGAGTGTTGTAGAAATGTATTACACAGGAGAAAATTATGATCACAATTAGTTGCCCTTTGTATGACATCTAGCTAAAGTAAGCTACTATAACTTGTTTAGTTCATTCATCAATACCTTGCACATTGTCGTATGAGAAGCCTTGAGAAAGATGCTTTCTCACTGCAAAAATTGGAATGCAAGTAGGCATATTACAAATGTAGTGGAATAAAGTGAAAATAGTCTTTTATTTGCTGTTAATGTCACAAAAATACTCTTAGTATGGCCATCATCATCATCATCATTAAGAAATACTTATTAAGTATCCATTTGCTCTTAATCCAATCTGCTATAATCGCTGGATCCTATGGATTCCATCTGATGTAATTGCTGATGGACACCTTCCCAATTAGATGATACACACATTTCCTGCAAGGCAGCTGCAGGAAATAAACAAATGAAATATAAAGCTGTGGTGTATTTGTTCCTTCTTTGCCATTACAGCTAAATATTTTCCAGCTCTTTCTCTCCAGGACAATTGGAAGACAAGAGATTGCATTACTTCCTCAGTGATCTCAATATTAACCTAACAAAATCATATTTTTACTTTCCCCATTAAGAATTGGCTACTTACCTAAAATAGATATGCAACAAATGGCCTTAATTTTCAGTAGTGGGGAACCACAATTTATTCTCCATAGCGATGAATTGGCAGAATATTAAAAGAATTTATGCATACAATATGCTTAGCTCAGTGGCTGGCAAAGTAGGCAGTCCAAAAATGGTAGTCATTATATCACATTTGATTTGAAATAAAATAACTTCTTCTTAAGTACATCAACAGCTTCCGTTTAGATTCTCATATTTTTCCAATCTAGGCTTTCTTGAAATTCTTTTCACTTTGATATTATTAATGATCCTTTAAAAATATATATTTCTCATGGATCTTTGTAAATCTTCTCTTTTGGTAATAGTCTCTGAAAAATTATTTATTTAAAAATTTAATATGAAAATTAATATTTTCTTTCATATTTATTTTTATATTCATTTGATTATATCATTTATTTTATACTTTTGACATTTGGAACGGTGCTTTAAAATTATAATTTTGACATTAAACTATTTATTATAGCTGCAGTATGCTCTTATATGATTACAAAAGGCACATTCAGCCTAATAATGCATTCAGCTGCTTAGAGGATTAAAAGACATCAGGATATTTTCGTTTACCTTCTATCCAAATATCTTTATGTCTTAAGTAAAACAAATTTATTTCTGTTGCCCGACAGAAGTCTTAAAAACGTAACCTCTGAGGACTTCCCTGGCAGTTCATTGGTTAGGACTCCAGGCTTCCACTGCAGGGGAGCATGGGTTTGATCCCTGGTCGGGGAACTAGAATCCCACATGCCGTGCGGCACTGCCAAAAAACAAACAACATAACAAAACAAGACAATGTGCCCTACATATAATATTCTAATGGCATATGAAGCTATGATGGAAGATAGTCATATGCCCCCAGTGCTATTTCAAAAAATGAAAAAATTATCCTAACCAAAACAACCCTCCCACAGGCCTTATTGTCCTGTACAGATTATTCTTTACACAACAGCCAGAGTGATCCTTTTAAGATTTAAGTAAGGTCATGTCTTTTTCTCTGCCCCAAACCCTCCAATAATTTCCCTTACTGGAATAAAATCCCACGTCCTTTTCATGGTCTTCGATACTTTGCATCTGGCTCCCGGTTGCCGCTCCAAATTCATCTTCCACTGCTCGGTCCCCTCTCCATTCCACCCCAGCTGTTCTGTGCTTGAACTTAGGTGAACACAACAGGCAGGCTCCCAGCTCCAAGCATTATCACCTGATGTATACTGTGCCCAATCCACTCTTGCCGAATCCGTATCCCTCTCTTTCTCCCTCCATTCAAGAACAAGGAGGTAACCTTTGACCAGAGGCCAGCTCATCTAAAACAAAAGCTAACTACCCTCCTCCCTACTAGTAACTCTTCATCATTACATTTATTACTGCCTACACATGTGTGTGCACAAACACACACGCGCACACACACACACACACACACTTACGTTTAAGGATCTATTTGTTCATTGCTTGTCATCCCCCATAAAATGCAAGATCCATGAGGGAAAGGGATGTGTTTTGTTCATTTACCTCTGTAGCTCTGAAAAAGGGTGTCTCAACCCATATAGAGTAGGCTTCCAATACAATGTTGTGGAGGGAAAGAAGGAACAGAGGAAGGAGGGAAGGAAAGAACAAACAGAAGAAAGAACTTGCTGGTAGCAATGCATAATGAGATTTCAAATGTTCTCCAATCTCTCCACTATAGTTGCCTCATGAAAAATATCCAACAATCAATACTCACCTCAGAAGAAATCTCCATAATCCAGAATTTCATAAACTCTTACTCTTTCACTCTGGTATTGATTATTTAATCTGTTATATTATCATTGAATTAAATGCCCTTTATCTCAAGTCTGTTCTCATATTTTACAGTCACATGTTATTTTTTTAAAAAAAATCTCAACTTCATTCTTAGTTGTTGTGATTCAGTGAGTCTAATTCGTATGCATATTTTATACAATCTCTTAGGTAGTATTTGTATAAAACTTTAAGTTAATATTTACATGTCATATGCATTATTTTAGTTAAACTTCATAATAACCATTGCAGTAGGTGGGATCTTTATTTCACAAATAACAGAAATAACATGTATTGAAAATAACATTTAGGTGGAAGGAAAAAGGCTTGAGATTGTGATTTAAAATGTTTCATTGAATACAGACCATTGCTGGGCACTTGCTTCCACACAGGGAATATAACATAGCGTAAGAGAGTCAGGTGCTTGATCTCAAGAGCATTGTACACTAATGGGGGAGCAAGACCATAAACATATTTGCAAGAATAATAATAGTCAAAAATAAAGGCTCCCAACCTTCATATAATTACATCATGACCCATACCACTGTCACAATTGGTTAGAAACTGAGATAGAACATTCCATGAGTCGGCAAGCCAGATTCTCCCTCCTAAATATCTACAGGTGGGACTCAAAGAATCATTTTAGATACAGTGAGACACTTCTGTGCATAAAGAAGCAGAGATGAGAAGCTATTTAATCTAAGAGGGATAGAAATAGTATCTGATTGTGAAACCAGTACATTCCCTGCCATTGGCTATTGGTTTCTGTGGGAATACTGTAATTTGACCTCAAAAGAAAAAGTAACTTTAGTTAGGCTAGACAGAGAAGGATTTTGTCCCTTGCAACAAAATGATCCCTAGCTAAGAAATAGATAATCACACCAGAGATAATCATAATTTTTAAATTTATTGATTAAAATTTCATAATCTGAATTTGTCATTTAAAATTGTAATATAAAATCTTTTTACAAAAAGTATAACTTTCTGTATCATTTCGATATTCGTATAATGTACCAATATGTGAAAACATCATATGTATTTAAGTGTATAACATTGGATATCTTTCTTCTATTAAAGATGATTTTAGAACTTCTGCTTCTGCTGAAAATGAAGAAAGTTACAACATAATGCCATCCTCAACTTAGCAACAAGGAAGGTGGGTAACTTACAAAAGTAATTTTTTAAGTCATCAGACAGGTAAGAACATAAAGAAATTAAAATGATTACAAAACAGAAAGTGACAATCTCTTCTTAGGCGAAAACAGACCTATCGTGGCTTCCGTTTCTGATGGCGAAGCAGGAGGGTAAGGAAGCAACCATTGATTGACAGGAGTGAGAAGAAACTGGCTAAACTTTTTAAATGAATTTTATAGGCCCAACAATGGTTGGTAAAATGATTTCAGAAATTGAGGCATCGCAACCACCAAGAGATTCTGCACCCACCCATTAACTCTTTCCCATAGATTATCACCACATATTCAAGTGATAGATTGGGAGCAGAGAGTAATAAATGAGAGAGAAGACCCCTCAGGTACAGGCCTGCAGCCTGTGAAAGGCAGAGGACAGAAGAAATGAGAGAAACCCTTTTGGATAACCTGAGAATTCACTGCTGTTGCCTGCAATCCATTAAGAAAGGAATAAAGGACCTGAGATAAACCTTCCATAGATGCTCTGGACCTTTACTGTACACATTGCTAAAGCCTTGCAAGGCTAGTTGCAGGAAAGTAGGAGAGAGAGATAGCTTCTGTGTGACAGAGAACTAGGAACAATACTGAGAACGAAGAGAAATCATCAGCATATCAACCAACAAACCAAACAAATCCAGAAGCTTGGCTGTAAATAAAAAAGTGATATCACAAGCAGTTTAGAAAGTTAATGGCTGGAGTATAAGGCACAAAGGGAATGCTGGGCTCTCCCCAGTGCTCGGATACCAGGCAAACGGAAGGGTTTGTTCACATATAGTCAAATTTTTGAAGATAAAGTGAATCTAACCAAAGTAACAACAGAACCATCTAAACTACAAATTAGATTGACTCAATGACTAGCAGGTTACAGATGAAGGATTAAGTTTCTGGGCAAAATGTAATTTAGTCACCACTGTTCTTTTTCATACAACATCTAGCATACAATCAAAATAAATATGTGAAGGAAGAACATGTGATCAATTATCAAGAATGAAATCAGTCAATAAAAACAGACCTAATGGGCTTCCCTGGTGGCGCAGTGGTTGAGAATCTGCCTGCCAATGCAGGGAACACGGGTTCGAGCCCTGGTCTGGGAAGATCCCACATGCCACAGAGCAACTAGGCCCGTGAGCCACAACTACTGAGCTTGCGCGTCTGGAGCCTGTGCTCCGCAACAGGAGAGGCCGCGATAGTGAGAGGCCCGTGCACCGCAATGAAGAGTGGCCCCCACTTGCCGCAACTAGAGAAAGCCCTCGCACAGAAACGAAGACCCAACACAGCCAAAAAGAAAAAAAAAAGAATAAACAAAACACAACAAAATTTTTTAAAAAAACAAAAAAAAAACAGACCTAATGATGGCCCAAATATTGAATTATCAGCTTTAAATCAACTGTGATAAACATGTTAAGAGTCCAGGGAAGATGTTGAAAATGTGTTTGGACATATAGAACATTTCAGCAGAAAAATGGAGACTGTAAAAAGAACTGAACATAAAGGCTAAAAGAAAAAAATAGGTCAAATTTGAGTGACCAATTATTCTCCACAAGGTTGGTATCAATATCGATTCCCATTAGAAATAAACAAGTGATCTCATTTTTTTCCTCATCCTTGTAGTATCTTACTCTTGCTTGTCTATTTTTTTAAAAAACCTTTGCCAATATGACATTTGGATAGGGCAAAAGGTATATTTTGTGTATTTTTACTTTAATTTATGAGTGATTTGAAACACTTTTTCATTGGTTATTGACTACTAATATTTATTATATTGTGGTAAACTTGTTTATGCTCTGGATCATTTTTCTCTTTAAAAAAATCTCTTTTTTTCTTTTATTACTTTGGGAAAATATTAAAAATATTAATTCATGGTCTCCTAAAAATACTACACATAGTTTCCTAGTTCTGGGTTTGGCATTTAGATATGTTTAGTATTTATTCAAGTTTATTACTCTTTCCCTTTATGTTTTCTCAGTTGGTGTAAAGTTTACCAAGGCTTCCCTGACTCCCCAAATATATAAATATTATTCTGGTACTTTAGGTCTTTATTATTGTTTTCGTTGTGGTTCACATTTTTAATATAACCTAACTGAGTTTTGTTATAGCCATATTATAATGTAGGCATTACAAAAGAAAAATTGCACCAAACTGGCTTAAACAGGCAAGAAAGACTTTATCTGAAACTATTTCAATAGAAGAGAGAAACTATTTCAAGAGGGGAGAAAGATGGAACCGAACTCAGCTGAATAGAAAGAGAATAGATTTTAAGTACTGGAGTGAGCTGGGGGAAAGTGCTGGAGGGTGTTTGAGGGTTGGTGGTCAAGATGATTAGGCCATTAGTGTTTGCTAAAAGGTTCTTATCAAAGTTAGCAACCTACTTTCCCACACTCTGAGAACCATCATCCCTGTCTTTCTTGATGATTACATTTCAAAGCTATTGCTTCCAAGTCCCTGAGAAGACATTCCAAAGTTGTAGAAGATTTACATCTCAAAAGTGCAGAGAAAGAATTTACAATTGAAAGTTTTCTAAAGTAAATGCTCAAAGGAAAGAGAGGTCAGAGGCCTATAGTCAGAAGAAATCTGTCTAAACTTTCGTCAAGCTGAGGGGAACCTTAAGGCTGGCTTGGTCAGCAACTAATCTTTCCCTTTTCGGCCAGCACCAGTCATGGTCTTATCTCTACTTTCCCCACTGATTTGAAATACCACCTTCTTCAATATTAATTTCTTTGATAGAACGAATTTGTTCCCTCTAGAATAAATTGTTAACTTATTATAGCTTTGTGTTATTCATTTTCAAATATTCTTGGGCTATCCTCATATATTCCTTCCTTGAGATGAATTTCAGAATCATTTTGTCAATCCCCCTTAAACATTGTTTGGGTTATTAATTGGAATTTTGTGAGAATAAGTATGTAGATATATCTGGTAAGAGAAACCAATATCGCAAATAAGAAATCTTTTCTCACTAGAATTTTGCTGCATCACTAGCAAATCTAGTAGTATAAAGCCTATGGACTTTGCAATAGTATGAGTAAGATATAACTATTTTACTCAACACAAGGACTATTAATTTTATGCGTTACTGCACAAATGTTTCCATTATAGTGTTTATTGGAAAATGAGAATTTTTTCAGTTGCTCTTCGCAAGATTTTTAGTATCTTTATTCTTTCCTCTTTATAAAGTCAGACAATATACTCACTCAGATCGGGAAAATATCTATCTCAACAAAAGACCATGTTGCAGTTTATTGAATTAAATTGTTCACGTGCAACTGCTTACTTCAAGCAATCCTCCATTCCGTCCTCCACACAGGCTCAAAACCTAGTATATCCCCATGTAACACACACACACACACACACACACACACACACACACACACATAACTTATGTATTACTTCTCCAGGTGTGCAGATAAAAAATAATATTTCCTGCTGTCCCACCCAATTGGTAAAACCATTTGAACTTTATGAGATGACAAAGCCTAACCCCTTTATTAACTTTAAATAATTCAACAAGTAAAATGCCTGAATTTTTTCCATATTGTGCTGTAAATTGAAACTATGCTTCCGAGTAAGAAGAACTTGCACTTTATGCTCTGCTAATCAGAGTTCCTAACAATATCATTATTTCCCTCAATATTATTTTTTGCCTCATGGGATTAAATGAATTAGTACATTTTCAACACACAATTATCCTTATTGTGCAAAAATATTATACAGCTAATGAAAACATTTAACTGGTTTTGTTGCATAATCAAACCATCATGTTCTGCATTACATTTTTCAGTGAATTTTGCATAATGAGGGTTACAATCGACTAGGGAATGCACACTCTAATGCCATCTTGGGAAATGTTTGATTATGTGTTGTACTGAAGTGTTTTACTGTGACCCAATAGGCCAGTTTCCAGATTCATTTAACCTCAGTGTCTACAAAAAGGCTTCCTGCAGGCATTTCACTGAATATCAAAAGCAGGGTCACTCTTGCCTTGTGCATATGAATGCTTCTTGACAAGAAAAAAACATTGAGACAGACTTCCATTCCACAATTTCCAGTGAAGTGCTTTCAGCTGTTAACAATTATGCCTCCACAACTTTGATCTGAACTGATGACCTTGGTGTTGATGTTTCTATAACCCAATTAATTACTAATTACTGATTCCTTGAGTTTTAATCTGCCCTTTAAATATTCAGTATAATAGCTCCAGGTAATAAAATTAAAAGTGTTTCTTACTGATTTCAATGAGAATGGCTTACTCTAGAGATTGCTTCCTGTTGCAGGATTTGTAACCAATCAATCTAAAAGAAAAGCTTTTTATGAAGATGATTAAAGAGTTTGAGTTGCTTGTTGGTCTAAGCAACTTAAAGGAGAATTAGCAGTTTTCATCATTAAAGTGTTATACGACTAATATCCTACTCAGAGTAAAAGTCGAAGTCCCTACAATGACCTTTCCCCCTGCAATGCCCTTCCAGGTCTAGTAGGACTTTAACCCTCATACTCCTGACCCCACTGCCTACAACTTGCCCAGTCACTCTGTCCCAGCCACACTGACCACGCTGCTGCCCGTGGAACAAATAAGTTTTCTGACTCACAGGCTTTGCACATGAAATGCCCTTCCCCAGAAAACCTCATACTCGCTCCTCACCCACCTCGGTTCTTTGCTCAAACACCACCTAGTATAAAATTATAATATATAAAATAACATGATTTCCCACAAACTTATCAGCACTCACTGTGTCTTTTCTGCTATATTTTTCTTTATAGAAGTGAGTGTCATATTTTATCACATTTTGTATTAATATATACTTTTTTATTTTCTTTTCCCTCATGAGGGAGGGCAGAGAATTTGGTCACTGATGTATTCTCAATCCCTAATATAACACACTTGCATATAAGCTATAACAAATACTTTTTAAGTGAATTAATACAAATTTAGTCAAAATCAAGTACCCAAAGATCTTATATATTTCTCTTTCCATCTTTCTCTAACTCTATCTCCCATAGAGGGTCATAGGCATAAAACAAGTAGGAAGTGGGATAAATTAAGAAAGTCCTACTTGTAAATATTTCTGATGCGTTTCACTCTAAATCTTGAGCTTAGATCATAGACACATACCAGACAGGTTTTGATTATGTTACTTCTGGGCACACTTTTTTCTCAGCTCCACTAAAGCACAACCCCTCAAGCAAAATAAGTTCTTCCTTGTGTCTGGCTTTAACGGTACCTTTTCAAACCTTCAAGCATATAATCATATTATTCTATAATCATTTATTTATGTACTGAACTCTCTCACCATTCCATGAACTCATTGAGCAAAGAACTCATGATTTACCCATCTCTCTGACTGGAGACCCCAGCCCCAATATACGGGAAGAATGAACAAATTAATGTGTGCCTCTGTTCTACTGGCTTTAATGTCAAGTGCAAATTGCCCAGACCTTTCATTAAATGGGGTAACACAAATCCCCAAATCATAGCTAATGACATATCCTAATAAGGGATTCTACTGAATTTCTAAATAGTTCTTTCTCTTTGATTATTCTCTATGTTGGGAATTAAACTAAGTTGAAAACTTTTGACTGCCCCAATCCTGAAAATCTCTCATCCCCAAACATTTTTTTTTTAAATCAAGTGTTTCCCAGGAACATACTTATGGAGGAAAAGGAAAGAAGAAATTCTCAGGTATGATCTTCTGAATCTCAAAACTTGATTGCCCCAATCCTGAAAATCTCTCATTCCCCAACATTTTTTTTTAAATCAAGTGTTTCCCAGGAACATACTTATGGAGGAAAAGGAAAGAAGAAATTCTCAGGTAATCTCCATTCAAGAGAAAGACAGAAAGACATGCAAATGGCAAGATTTCAACATACATGGGCCTTGAGGGCATTATGCTAAATGAAACAAGTCAGACAGAGAGAGATGAATACCACATGATTTCACTTACACGTGGAATCTAAAAAACAAAACAAACTAAACAAAACCCAGACTCATAGATACAGAGAGAACAATTGGTAGTTGCCAGAGAAGGGGTTTGGCAAAATGGATGAAGCAGATCAAGAAGTACAAACTTCTAGTTACAAAATAAATAAATCATGGGGATGTAAAGTGCAGCGTGGGGACCATAGTCAATAATATTGTATTAACTTTGTATGGTGAAATATGGTACCTAGACTTATTGTGGTGGTCATTTTGCAATGTATACAAATGTTGTACCCTTGAAACTAATATATCACATTGTATGTCAATTAGACTACAATTAAAAGTATATAAAAACTTTTAAAAAGAGAAAGAAGTGCTTCTTCCATTTTACTCTCCCATCTCCAAATAGCACTTAGAACAAAGCAGTAGTGCTGACCACAGACTGGACATACCAAGCACTTGTGATCTTGGGCTGCTTTGCTTTTAAGAATGTTACTGCTGCTGAAGATGCTGCTACTGGAGCCTATTCCTCCATCACAAGCTGATTCTGCTTTCACCACCTCACACTGAGGACCAAAATCTCCTTTCCTGCCAAACAAAGGGAACATAGAAATGCTTTCTCTCTACCACCAAAGTCTGCTGTAGCTCCACATCATCCCCTGTCTCCCACCCAGATACACCTGCTCTGGTCTCATCACCTATCCCTGGTCTCCCACCCAGATACAGCTGCAAACTAATAATGAGTTTGTAAGGACCAAGTGGTGATTTCTTTTCTCTTTTTTTGTCAAGAAGAGAAGAGCAGTCCTTTGTATATTTTTCCTATTGAGACACCCACCCGGGACTGTCTAACAACCTTCCCAGTCTTTGGATTTCCCATGTGGTAGTTAAGAGTTAGCAGCTTTCACCACCTTGCATTAGGAAACATCTACTGTGCCATCCATAGAGGCTGAGTGGAAAAATAATATTTTAGTTCTCTTTATATTGACCGTTTCAATACTCTCCATCTCTGGATTCCCTTAGTTTAAGGATTGGGAAACCCACCAAGAAATCCATCTTAACCTCAGCTAGTTTTTCTTTCATTCTCTCCCCTTAGTTGGGAGGTAGAGGGGGAGCACTCTTGCCTTTTTATCAACTAAAGAGGATCTTTGTACCTTAGTCTTTGGAAGACTTAGCCTGACTCTCCTTCAGGGTTAAGTGAGTAGGAAGAAGAACAGTGTGGCTAAGAGTGAGTCCAGGCTCTATCACATGGTATGATTTTGAATCATGGTTCTGTCACTAACAAACTGTACAGCTGAGGATTTTTAGTTATCTTTCCAATTATTAGATTTTCCTTCTTTAAATTGGGAAAAATAATGTACTTATTTCAAAATGTGTGCCTTGCTTATAATAAGGTCTCAGTAGTTTGTTGTTATTAACAAAATTTCTATTATTATATTATATGTCAAGATTAATCAAGATGCCTCTCAATCATGTATTGATTGGGGTGGTGATAAGGGAGAAGAAAATCAATCAGATCTCATGGTAGCAATAGGTTTTGTTTTATTTGGATTTTAACATTTTCTGCTCACGGACATACTGGTAAGCTGATAAGCTGCCAGTGCTCCCTATATATATATATATATATATATAAAACAAAACTGAATATAAATGAAATACAATTGTGTATCTCTTGAAGCTTGTCCATTGACCCTATATACTCTAGATGAACTGCTCTTATTTTATGACCTTAACTACCAAATTAAGGCAGGTCATTAGATATTTGGCTTTAGAATATTTTCAATATATTTTAAAGTCTCAACAAATCATTACAGAATGAGGTTGAACTCTGTGCTTAGAGAAATAAGTTTTATTATATTTGATGGACTTTACTGGTTGCTCTAGTTAAAAAATTATTAGTCCATAAGCTTTCTCTGGGATTAAAATGACTCTTTTTTAAAAAGCAGCTGGCACTTAGGGGGTTCCCCCCAAATATTTATTGAATGAAAAAAAAAACTGCATAATGAAAAAAATAAGAGCAAATATTTAACATAAACTTTGGCACTTGTCTTACTAATTACTGTTTAAAGTAGCAAAAGGCAGAGTACATTTTCCAAGGATTATTTTTATTCACATGCACTTTACTCAACTTCTCATCAGCCCCACTTCTTATGCCACATAATAAGATCACAGCCCCAGGTGCAAGGAACTCTTCTATACATGGAAAACTTAAACAATTCTGATGTAGAAAATTTTAGAAATTCTGAAGTCTCCATTTATTTCCTGAGCAATTTGCATTAGTTGCATAATCACCATTCAGCTAGACTTTACAGTTCTATACCTCATGATCAATATATACCTGATTAGGAGGCTAGAGTAGATATACTTGATGGCATTTTTTCTTTGGGTTGGGATATAAACTCTGGCCAATGGAACTGACTGACTGTGTGCAACAATGAGCTGATTGGAGTCCTAAAACAAGAAACCTGCTCTAGACTGTATATTTGTATCCCCCCGAAATTCATATGTTAAAATTAATCCCCAATGTGATGATATTTGGGGATGGGACCTTTGAAAGGTGATTAGGTCATGAGGGTGGAGCCTTCATGAATGGAATTAGTGCCCTCATAAAACAGACACTGGAGATCTCTCTTTCCTCTTCTGCCATGTGAGGACACAGGGAAAAGACAAATGTCTGTGAACCAGAAAGTAGGCTCTCACCAGACACTAAACCTGCCTGTGTTTTGGTCTTGTCTTCCCAGCCTCCAGAACTGTGAGAAACAAGTGTTTGTTGTTAAACCACCCAATCTATGTATTCTTGTTATAGCAGCCTAAATGGACTAAAACCAAAGCTTATCCACAGAATTCCCTTCCTCTAAAACAAGGCCTTTTCCCTTGGGTATACTTAAATACCTAACCCTGAAATTGCTGCTGCATGGTAGGGTAGCAGCAAAAGAGGGTATGTATTTCATCTTTCCATCTAGAGGTCATTAACTTTTCTATAAAATGTGATATTTGCTTTGAACATTACCAGCAGTCCCATCTCTGCCATTAACAATTTTCTTGGTAGAGTATTGTATTACCCAAGGTTCTCCAGAGAAACAGACAAATAGGATATGCATATACACACACACACACACACATGCACATATACACACATACAGGATATGTATGCATATGTATATACATACCCATGTGTCAATGGTTTAGCTCCATTCCAGAGGCCAAAAAGCTTGAGAACCAGGAAGAGCCAATGTTTTAATTTGAGTCCAAAGAGAGGGAAAAAATCCATGTCCCAGGTCATCAGGCAAGGTGAATTCTCCCTTACTAAGAGGAGGGTCAGCCTTTTTGTTCTAGTCAATTCTTCAACTAATTGGATGAACGCTCCCCCTCCAAATTATGGAAGATAATCGGCTTTACTCAGTCTATAAATTTCACTGTTAATCTCATCATAAAAACACCCTCACATGCACATTCAGAACAATCTTTTAACAAATATCTAAGCAACCCATGACCCAGCCTAGTTGACACATTTAATTAAGCATCACAACGTATGGAGAAAGAGAAATTTATTTTAAAACATTGACTCATACAATTGTGGAGGCTTGGTGACTCCAAAATCTGATGGAGTAAGCCAGCAGGCTGGAGACCTAGGCAAGAGTTGCAGTCCAAGCTCAAAGGTAGTCTATTTGCAGAATTTGTCCTTTCTCAGAGGAGGTCATTCTTTGTTCTATTAAGGCCTTCAACTGATTGGATGAGGTCCATCCACATTATGGAGAACAACCACTTTACTCAAAATCCACCTATTTAAATGTTAATCTATTTAACTGTTCATGTAAACCAGCCTTACAGAAACATCTAGAATAATATTTGACCTAATACTTGGGGGGCACTGTAGCCCAGCCAAGTTGACACATAAAATTAACCATCACAAATATCTTTATTAGTTGGAACATTCCTGTCTGCAAGAGATAGATATATAATTTAAAATAATATATGAAGTGAATGTGAGAGTATGTGTGTGTGTGTGTGTGTGTGTGTGAGAGAGAGAGAGAGAGAGAGAGAGAGAGAGAGAGAGAGAGAAACCCATGAATAGTGTAGACTAGGAATTCCAGAGCTAAATGGTGTCTTTAACTCTCTTTATGTTTTCTTTCTTTCTGTGCATTGACTCAATATCTCCTCCTGTACATGGCTTTCAATGAGTGTTAGGGGAGAAGAACACAGCTTCAGATACATACATGTTTATATTATCCTGAAGTATAGTAATTCTGTATAAGAAAGAAAGAGCTTAATGATTATTATGCTTAGTTGCTATACAAAATCAAACAGTTTGCTTAATTCCGGGGAATTTACCAAATTGTAAGTCTTACCTCTCTGAGACAAAAGCTGAAGACTCACTTTCCCAGCCTCCCTTCAAACTAGGTTCTATCAAGCATGTATACGCCTACAAAAACATCACTGCTTTAGAAGAGAGCGATGTGAAGAAACAGGTTCTAGTCAGAATCTGTTTCTGGTTATATTAGGAGCCATAGATTCTGGCTTTCTGGGAACAGTATGGTAGATTCTGGCATCCATTAGTGTCACAGATACTTAGTCATTACTTGCTGAGTGCCAGCTCTCTTCCAAACCTTTGCTAGAGAAATGAAAAGGGGTCTTCTGTGAGGTCTCTGCTGGAGCAGTCCAAGGGCATGGTTTAGGCATTATTCTTGGCTATATGTCCTCTAAATCCAACTCTCTGTCCCTAAGAAAGGTACTTTAAAAGATCTATTTTCCTCTTAGGGAAATTACAGTGTTTCTATTAGAGCTCTGATGATGCAGAGAATTTTTCTAGTTCATTATCTTGCTATTAGATTTTGATTAGATTGGCATAGAATATATTCCCCTGAAACAAGCCAAAATGGGTGGTCAGGATAATGAGTACTATGATTGGCTAGATTTTGGTCACTCTCTTGACTCTGTGGTCAGAAAGGTTGAGTATTGTGATTGGCGGCTACACAAGAATCACGTATACATAGTGAAAGAGAGACAATTCTACAAATGAGGAAGAAATGTTCTTTCCAGAAGAAGGAGAAGGAATGCTGGGCAACAATAAACACCCAACATAATGTGTGATGAAAGTGGCTAGTTATCCATTAAAGTTGGCCTCTATCTTAAGAACCAAGTCGGGAATTTAGGGGAAAACATGTAGGGCTGGCTGGTTTGGTGCTTGGATGTCTCAAAGCTTGGGTGTTGAGTGCTTTTCCAAGCACTGTGCTATGGAAGTATAATGGTGCAAAAAATATGCATTACAGATCTTAGGGCCTCCTGCAAGGGTACAAATAATTAAATAGGTAACTAGAGTAAAAAGTGATAAGTGATACGTTAATAAAAGTATTGGCTGTTCTGGAAAAACAGAGGCAAGGCACACAATACCAATTTTGAAGTTTGATAAAAACTTCCTCTTTAAAGGAAGTGGCATTGTTCTGAATTTGAAGTCAGGCAACAACTAGTGTCAAATTCCGGTTTAAACACTAGCCAGGTATACTTAGACAAGTTATCTTTTCACTCTAAGCCTCAGTTTCATTATATGTAAGATGGGTGAAATAAGATCTCCTCTTAGAGTTGTCATGATTAAATGAGATAACACATGTAGATATAACCTAGTATAGGGTAGGAACTCAATAAATATTTAAAAAATTACTTTAATTTTTCTGGGTGACTATGATGGGTGTACTTGTGCTTAAGTGAAAGGGATGCACATGGAGATTTGTGGCTATAACATGACCTTTCAACTAAATGAGTGAGCTAGAGAGAAGACTAAAGAAGTACAAAGATAAGTTAAAGATCTGTACTTGAACCAAAAGCCACAAGAAGTAATACAATACCTTTGAGGAGGTAAATGACATGATCAGGTTTGTATTTAGATAGATCACTTTGGTTCCTTGGGGATCCACTAACTTGCATTAGGCACAATTCGTTGGTCAGCTGAATTAGGATGGTGGTATGAGACAAAGAGAATTAACAAATATGAAAGATATCTAGGAGTTTAAATGGTCACAGCTTAATGATTTTATTGGATATGGGAGAATATTGGGATAAAGAAATACTCAAGGGCTTCTGGCTGGAAAAACTAATTGGATTGTGGAGACATTTGTTAATGTAGAAAAACCTGGAGGACACAGTGGGGAAAAGAGAGGTCTCTAAATAACTAAAGAGTTGATTATATTAAGTATGAACATGCCCAGTAGGCTTTGGATGCTTCTGACACCCCAGAGACACATCTCATCTGGGCAGATAGATGAGGGTCATCAGTAACCGGAGGGTAATTGGTGAGAATTCATGAGATGATTCTGGGAAGAATTTGCAGAATGAAGAGAAAACAGTTCCTGGAATTGAGTCCCAAGAAGCAACACTATTTAGATGATGGGACAAGAAGGGCTCTGAAAATACAACTAAAGAAGATCAAAAATTAAAGGAGAAAGATAATCATGAGAGTATGCCAGTATAGAAGCCAAGGCAGAAAGTCATCAACAGCATCTAATCTTGTTGACAAATTCCAAAAGTTATGTATTAAAAATGAACTGACAGATTTATTTCTTCGAGAAATGGATATCAGTATTTTGAGGAGTAGACTGAAGAGTGAGAGGGACAAATATGGAAACAGGAAATACAGAGCTTTTTATTTCCCCAAAATTTCATTTGTGATTTAGACAGATAGAGTAGGAGTTTTGTCTGTTTTTTTGTTTGTTTTTTGCTTTTGCTTTTTGTTTTCTTACATAGGAGATGTCTAAGTATAATTAAGAGCTGATTTGAGAGCCAGAAGTTACAGCCATGTTGAAAGCACAGGAGACCGAGGGAGTAAAGCATAGAGAAAGAAAGATCCCAGAAAAAAAATCAAGGTGTTGAGAATTGGAAAACAACTGGAGTGATTAATTAACTTTAAAAAATTGCAGCCCTTTCTCCTGTAACAGGAGAGAAAAAGGAAAGGATGTATTGGATGTAGGAAATCATTACCAATATGTAAGAGATGCTGGGACATTTTGAAAGCCATAAAAATTATTGCTTCAAAACTATATGAGTTTGTGCATTTAAATTTATATGATTTGAATGTGAGTCAAGGGTAAAGTGATTTTTCTTCAGAAAGAAATTGCATTTTATTGACGACTCTTTGATAACACCTCTGTTTTCATTATGTGAAATATTAGATTGTGTACATTCCCCAAATCAATTTTATCTTTGCTGCCACTGCTACTTTCAAATGATTTTAACTTGAGCCTTGAGGCATTCCAAGATAATGTAAACCACCATCAGTTTTCAAAAATTTTACTGTAGTACTGATCACTGTTGGCTTTTTTATGTGTATGCTGGGGGATTTGAAATGATGGAAGGGGGAAACCATTCATGCATCAGTATAATCATTTCAAAAAATGAACCCTGAATGCTAGCTGAACACAGTGAGAAAGGACAATAGCTTTCCATTAAACTTGGAAATGAAATCTGAAAAGCTTATCATTGTTTAAACTTAATTGTCTTAAGTTTACTGTGATAATATTGGCAACAGTGTTATGTTAATATTAGATGAAAAAAACTAAATTTTTAGCCACAGGCTATTGGTGAAAAAAGGAGTTGATTCTCACATTTGAGTGAACAGTACCTTCCTTTAAATGAGAACAGAAACTTAGATTTGAATTGAAATGACATTGACATGAAGATACCCCTATCAACTTGGGGTTATAGCTGCACTCCCATACTCTTTTACAATTTGCAAAGGGGCTGTTATTGCAAATGTTATTTTTTCCGATAAAGAGACAGCTCATTAGAACTCATTACTAGTCAGCAGCTGTCGCAGAATATAGATTTCCAACTCAGAGCAATACATCTTCTCACAAATGCTTTCGCTGAAAATGTGGAAAAGATCTATTTCATCATTAACCTACAGCTACATTATACATTGCTGCACTTATACCTTTTCTGCAGAGCATTTCATAGTTTAGTAACTTTTAGCTGAATAATCCAAGTTTCTTCTACATATAATACCTGATGCTTGTAAATTCTAAGGGGATATCGAAAGTTATTTTTTCCACCCCAACTAATAATGTGTTATTTTGAAATCTGATAAAGTCAATAAAGCAACAAATATGTTTTCAGTATATAATTTGTGCGAGGATGTGGAGGATAGAAAAAATGAAGTACCATCTGATTCCCCTGTGCTCAAAGAGCTTACACTCTACTTGGGGAAATAAAATACAGACAGTTAAACTGTGCATACATATAAAGTTAAATAATATTTGAAGGCAAGTATTTAATAAAGATAAAATAATACATGATATTTTGTTACGTGCCTTATAGAAGAAATAAATTCTCAGAGAAGGAAAAAATCAATATGGACATAAAATGTTTGGTCATGCTTCCCAGGGGTGAGGAGTGTGTGTGTGTGTGTGTGTGTGTGTGTGTGTGTGTGTCAGAGAGAGAGAGAGAAAGAGGGAGGGAGAGAGATTGGGAGAGAAAGAACACATGTGCAGGAGGAGGCTGGTAAAGTGGGAACGGCCCTCAGGTCAGAAGATCAATGCTATAAGCAAATACAGAGATATTTTACAAGGTATGTGTAGTACACACACACCTTATAGTTAGACTGTAGAAAAAGATTCTGTTAATGTGAGAGTTAAGGACAGTCGGAAAAGTAGTGTGAGGTCAGGCCACAGGTTACTTTAAATGCCAGGCCAGAATGTGGACAATCTTTACCTGTGAAAAAATGGAGACTGGCTTACTCAAAGGAGGCACTGATTTCAAGGAAGCGTTGCATGGAAAATAAAAATTTCAGCAATGGCTGAGGGAACAGAAAAAATTCAGTATGGAAAATAGAACACAATGGTGATGATAGTCACAATCATATATTTCAATGGCTATGGGATAAGACATTTTGTATACTCCATAAAGCAAGAATATGATAATTTAAGATAAATAACTCTGAAGATACTTTCCAACATTCATAGGAACTTTATGGCTATAAAATATCAAGTGTTGCAGCCAACACTCATCAAACACTCTCTTCTACATTTCAAACTATTATATTAATTACAAAATGCTGTGTATACAAAATATACAATATTTTCTACATTTGACTTAGCTTTCACTTGATATTTTAATGACCTAACAAATTGTAGATTAATTAATGACCTATAATATTCTTCATTCATTCAAAAATAGTTATTTAGTATCATTTTCAGGTGACTGTGGTTCATTCCATTTCTTCTCTTTCTAATACTTGGTATTTTCACTCATTAAAAATTAACCTCTGGAATGAAAATCTACTTTTCTTCAAAGAATGAAGCCCTTATCATGGTAGCTTTTGAAGAAGGTATGCCCCAAAAAAGATTAAAACTCATTTTAGAAGAGCTGAGCCTCATGAGCTATCCTATCACCTTTTCCGGGGAAAAAATATTAACTCTAAAGTGGCTGGGATTTGATTGAGAAGAATCTATGCAGACTTTGTGCATTACTCACACCATTTTCCTCTTGAAGTACAGGCTTTATAAAAAGGAAAAGAATGACATTTCTTGATTCACCCACTTTATGTGACTTTACCCAGTGTCCTCTAATAGACAGCTACCTACAGCATGGGTGCTGCTTTTTCAGGTGTCCATAAGAAGAATCTTTCACATGTTTTTGATCATCCATCTGTCTAAACCCATTTAGAGATAGCAAAACCCATAAAACAATGCAGAGAGTATGTGTGTGGTGGGGGGGAGGGGTTGGGAGCAAAGGCACACAGGGTCGAGAACAGAGTAGGATATGGTGACTTTAAATACAGGTACCACTGATGTATTTCATCACAATAGATGACAACTTGTATCCTGTGTTTTCTTTTCACTTGTCTTTTTGGTTCCTATCACTTTTTCTTCCCTTATATGTACATTTTATTTACTCTTTTCTCGTCTAGCAATTGGAAGAAATATATTATTCTACTAATCGTTACTTCTAAGGTAAATTTTTTAAATTATTGTTTTTAATTTTCCAACCTATCTCTATTGATTTGCCACATGAAAGATATAAAACTTAGCATAATTTATCTTTTTACAACTTCCAATATTCTGTTCACATGACATATTTTAGACCCTGAATAATATAACTATATTAATTTGCTATTATATTTCCTCTTAAAATTTATTGATAAATCCATTGAATTATATAGCAAAATTATAGTATTGTAAATCTATTTTTTAACCTAGTTGTAGTGTTCAGTATCAGCACTTCAATGCTGCCATTTAAAAATTTTTTATTTTGGTTCATTTCTCAGCATACTTTAGTATACTTTCAAATACAGAAAAGGTATATTGATGATGTTTTTTTCTAAACCCCTACATTTTGAAAGTATATATTTATTCCTTTCATAAGTAAATAGTAACTTACTTCCTTATAAACTTCTTAGGTCATATTTTTTTCTTCAGGTCCTTATACTTTTTTATCTACTGTTTTCTGAAATTTATTATTTCAGTAGAATTCTTTTATCTAGTCTGAAATTGTTTCTTCACAGGCATCCTGTTTTTTCTACATAAATGCTTATTGGATATAGTTTATTTAAAAAGATATTTTTAATTCACCAAAATGTGTCAAGGTGTTGATCTCCTTTTCATATAATACACTTTTTTCCTTTACATATTGGCTGTATCTATTTTTCTACTGTTTCTATCCTTTGCTTCAAGAACCATGGAATTTAATCTCACAGTGGTCTCTTTCATAACTCCACTTTCTCTTATTCGTTTTACTATTATCATGGATGTTCATTTATATTCTGAGAAACTGTACCAAGTTTATCTTCTAAATTACTGATCTATCTAATTTACAATGAAGATTATATGCAACACTGTTTCCATGTGCAATTTTTAAGCTTATTACCAGTTTTAACATCAGTTAACTTGTCATTTTTCCTCATGTCAGTTAATTCTTTTTCACCTTAGGCTTTTGCCTTTTTGTCACACCTTTAAATTCTTTTTTCCCACCTCAGTCTATGTTTTATTGCATACAAAAGTAGGTACTTTCAAGATGTGGCACATATATACAATGGAATATTACCCAGCCATAAAAAGAAACGAAATTGAGTTATTTGTAGCGAGGTGGATGGACCTAGAGTCTGTCATACAGAGTGAGGTAAGTCAGAAAGAGAAAAACAAATACTGTATGCGAACACATATATATGGAATCTAAAAAAAAAAAAAAAAGGTTCTGAAGACCCTAGGGGCAGGACAAGAATAAAGATGCAGATGTAGAGAATGGACTTAAGGACACGGGGAGGGGGAAGTGTAAGCTGGAACTAAGTGAGAGAGTGGCATGGACATATATACACTACCAAATGTAAAATAGATAGCTAGTGGAAAGCAGCTGCATAGCACAGGGAGATCAGCTCGGTGCTTTGTGACCACCTAGAGGGGTGGGATAGGGAGGGTGGGAAGGAGATGCAAGAGGGAGGAGATATGGGGATATATGTATATGTATAGCTGATTCACTTTGTTATAAAGCAGAAACTCAGAGCAACAGCCAGCTCTACCCACCACCAGTCCTTCCGATCAGGAAACTTGCAAAAGCCTCTTAGATAGCCTCATCCACCAGAGGGCAGACAGCAGAAGCAAGAAAAACTACAATACGGCAGCCTGTGGAACAAAAACCACATTCACAGGAAGACAAGATGAAAAGGCAGAGGGCTATGTACCAGATGAAGGAACAAGATAAAACCCCAGAAACACAACTAAATGAAGTGGAGAAAAGCAACCTTCTAGAAAAATAATTCAGAATAATGATAGTGAAGATGATCCAGGACCTCGGAAAAAGAATGGAGGCAAAGATCGAGAAGATGCAAGAAATGTTTAACAAAGACCTAGAAGAATTAAAGAACAAACAAACAGAGATGAACAATACAATAACTGAAATGAAAAATACAATAGAAGGAGTCAATAGCAGAATAACTGAGGCAGAAGAACGGATAAGTGACCTGGAAGACAGAATGGTGGAATTCACTGCTGCGGAAGAGAATAAAGAAAAAAGAATGAAAAGAAATGAAGACAGCCTAAGAGGCCTCTGAGACAACATTAAACCCAACAACATTTGCATTATAGGGCTCCCAGAAGGAGAAGAGAGAGAGAAAGGACCCGAGAAAATATTTGAAGAGATTATAGTCAAAAACTTCCCTAACATGGGAAAGGAAATAGCCACCCAAGTGCAGGAAGCACAGAGAGTCCCATACAGGATAAACCCAAGGAGAAACACACCAAGACACATAGTAATCAAACTGACAAAAATTAAAGACAAAGAAAAATTATTGAAAGCAGAAAGGGAAAAACGACAAATAACATACAAGGGAACTCCCATAAGGTTAACAGCTGATTTCTCAGCAGAAACTCTACAAGCCAGAAGGGAGTGGCATGACATACTTAAAGTGATGACAGGGAAGAACCTACAACCAAGATTACTCTACCCAACAAGGATCTCATTCAGATTCGATGGAGAAATCAAAAGCTTTACAGACAAGCAAAAGCTAAGAGAATTCAGCACCACCAAACCAGCTCTACAACAAATGCTAAAGGAACTTCTCTAAGTGGGAAACACAAGAGAAGAAAAGGACCTACAAAACCAAACCCAAAACAATTAAGAAAATGACAATAGGAATATACATATCGATAATTACCTTAAACGTGAATGGATTAAATGCTCCAACCAAAAGACACAGGCTTGCTGAATGGATACAAAAACAAGACCCATATATATGCTGTCTACAAGAGACCCACTTCAGACCTAGGGACACATACAGACTGAAAGTGAGGGGATGGAAAAAGATATTCCATGCAAATGGAATTCAAAAGAAAGCTGGAGTAGCAACACTCATATCAGATAAACTAGACTTTAAAATAAAGAATGTTACAAGAGACAAGGAAGGACACTACATAATGATCAAGGGATCAATCCAAGAAAAAGATATAACAATTATAAGTATGTACGCACCCAACATAGGAGCACCTCAATACATAAAGCAACTGCTAACAGCTATAAAAGAGGAAATCGACAGTAACACAATAATAGTGGGGGACTTTAACACCTCACTCACACCAATGGACAGATCATCCAAACAGAAAATTAGTAAGGAAACGGAAGCTTTAAATGACACAATAGACCAGATAGATTTAATTGATATTTATAGGACATTCCATCCAAAAACAGCAGATTACATTTTCTTCTCAAGTGCGCATGGAACATTCTTCAGGATAGATCATATCTTGGGTCACAAATCAAGCATCAGTAAATTTAAGAAAATTGAAATCATATCAAGCATCTTTTCTGACCACAACATTATGAGATTAGAAATCAATTACAGCAGAAAAAACGTAAAAAACACAAACACATGGAGGCTAAACAATACGTTACTAAATAGCCAAGGGATCACTGAAGAAATCAAAGACGAAATCAAAAAATACCTAGAGACAAATGACAATGAAAACACGATGATCCAAAACCTATGGGATGCAGCAAAAGCAGTTCTAAGAGGGAAGTTTATAGCTATACAAGCCTACCTCCAGAAACAAGAAAAATCTCAAATAAACAATCTAACCTTACACCTAAAGGAAATAGAGACAGAAAACAAACAAAACCAAAAGTTAGCAGAAGGAGAGAAATCATAAAGATCAGAGCAGAAATAAATGAAATAGAAACAAAAAAAAATAGCCAAGATCAATAAAACTAAAAGCTGGTTCTTTGAGAAGATAAACAAAATTGATAAACCATTAGCCAGACTCATCAAGAAAAAGAGGGAGAGGACTCAAATCAATAAAATTAGAAATGAAAAAGGAGAAGTTACAACAGACACTGCAGAAATACAGAGCATCCTAAGAGACTACTACAAGCAACTCTATGCCAATAAAATGGACAACCTGGAAGAAATGGACAAATTCTTAAAAAGGTATAACCTTCCAAGACTGAACCAGGAAGAAATAGAAAATATGAACAGATCAATCACAAGTAATGAAATTGAAACTGTGATTAAAAATCTTCCAACAAACAAAAGTCCAGACCAGATGGCTTCACAGGTGAATTCTACCAAACATTTAGAGAAGAGCTAACACCCACCCTTTTTGAAAACCATAATTCAAAAAGACACATACATCCCAGTGTTCACTGCAGCACTATTTACAATAGCCAGGTCTTGGAAGCAACCTAAATTCCCATCGACAGACGAATGGATAAGGAAGATGTGGTATATATATACAATGGAATATTACTCAGCCATAAAAAGAAACGAAATTGGGCCATTTGTAGAGATGGGGATGGCTCTAGAGACTGTTATACAGAGTGAAGTAAGTCAGAAAAAGAAAAACAAATACCGTATATTAACACGTATATGTGGAACCTAGAAAAATGGTACAGATTAACCGGTGTGTAGGGCAGAAATTGAGACACTGATATAGAGAACAAACGTATGGACACCAAGGGGGGAAAGCAGCGGTGGGGGTGTGTGTGTGTGATGAATTGGGAGATTGGGATTTACATGTATACACTGATGTGTATAAAATGGATGACTAATAAGAACCTGCTGTATAAAAAATTAAAAAAATAAAAAAAAAGCAGAAACTAACACACCATTGTAAAGCAATTATACTCCAATAAAGATGTTAAAAAAAATAGTAGGTACTTTCAAACATACATTGTGTTCAGTAGTAAAGCATTTTCAAAAATAAGTATATATTTACTCTTAAGAATAAGTTCTCCTTTTTATATAGCAAAATATTTGTACAGTTCCTACACTATATATTTTTCTTCTTTCCAGATTACTAATCTTTACATGTTTGTATACATAGAATTTTCTTTGGTTAGGTATTTACACCAAAACAGGGTGCTGAGATTTGTGGATTCATTGTTGTCTGAAATATTGTTAGAATTTTACCCTTCAATATTAATCATGAGGATGTGATATAGTTTACATTTCCTGTTACGTGATGCAGGAAACATCCTCTCCCCAGTTTCCACGGTATTTAGCTGCATCCTCAGAAAGGGCAGCTATTTTCCAGCCTCATTGGGTTTCTTCAATCTGGTCACATCTGTTACATATCTAGAAGGAAGTGAGTGACTTCTTAACACGTGAATAGCACTCTTTCTCAGTTTCTAATTCCAAAGGAAGATCACACGTGGGGAAATCGGACAAAGCAGCTCAAGTTGTCATCTTACCCAGACACCATTTCCATTTTGTTTACTCTAATTCTATTTCTAAACTTCTTCATTCCATTGAAATACTCTTCCAATATGACAAATATATACATGTGAGTAATATGTCCCAAAGATTGATGCTGTTAATGGTAAGAATTTTACAGTGGATAGTAATGTTTATCATGACTTCTACCACTGGAACAATATTAGAATAAAACAATTCAAAATATAAACTAAAATATTCACTATCATAACTTTTTACATAATTATGAAAAAGTACAGCAACAGTTTTTCCTCTTGAGGAATATTGGGGAAAATTTCCCAGAAAGTTGTGTGGATCTAGATTATAGAGTTCCAGATCAAATTTATTCATATAGGCTCAGATTCATTACAATAAACTGTTTTTAAACATTTGATTGGTCGTTATTTTATAAATGCAGATACACAAATATAGGGTAAGCAATTATTTTATTTATTCTGAGAACTTCAGTATGCAATATTTTGTAAATCTTGGTGAATCACTAGTACCCAATTCCACCGAATAAAGTTGGGGGTCCCATGTATTTCAATATATCTTTCATTTGGGCTTGTTTCAACCCTGAGAGTTTAAAAACAAAACTGTGTTGATTTCATATTGTTATAATTTTGCAATGTAATGTAGATTCCTAGGGATATATTTTATCTATACGGAAGATATTCAGTACACGAAAATCATTATATTCATTGAAATTAAAAATGGCAAATAATAAAACCAATTAGAATATTAAAGTAGTGATATCAGTATTTAAAGTTTCTCTAAGTTTAGAAAATTATTTAAGAACTAGTGACTGAAAATAGCATTTTAAAAGTTGTAGTCAGAGTCACAAAGAAAAGAAGTAAACACGTTTGTTGACTGGATTTTGCTTTGAGAAAGGTCTACTAGCCTGCTTAGTGAAATTATTTTTTTTCTACCAGTATCTTCCATAAATGAATGAGATCAACTAGATAATTATAAGTGCATTTGTTGTAATAATTTTTTTTGAGTTTAAGTTCACCATTTCTGAAATACTGTTTTAGCTTGCTAAATCATCCACATTAGTATAGTTAGAAGCAGGTATAACAGTGTGGTATATAACAACCTGCACTTTTGATATCTGTTACTTAAAACAAAGCTAGTCATTTATTTTCATCTGAAGGGCTATGTTGGGTTTTGGCCAATGAATAATGTATAAATTATTCCTAAGGCAAAGTTATTCACCTGTTGGAAATCACATAAATGCCAAGCCCTTCTTATTCACAGCCTGATTGGAAATTATTTAATGACTTTTTACTAGTGTTTAGCCAAACTGAGAAAATCGTATCTAATCTGTTATTCCCTGTTGTTTTTAGGTGTTTTGTATAACAGGAAAACACTACTAATAAGATAAACATCATGTTTAAGTATCTGTAGTTTCCATTACATATTTGTTTCAAGCCAAGCTACAAAACTTGTTTAAGGAAGATGGCCGTAGTCTTGTCTTTCCTTCTCTTTTTTGCTTTCTTTTCTCAAAAATTAGGGCATATTTACATTTAGTGCATGGGCATTTTTGTTCATTAGATTCAAGAAGACAAACTATAGAGCTGGATATAAATCTTAACATCATGTTTACATCTATATTCAGAAGTACTTGTACTTTACTGTCCATTTAACCAGATGTTTCTTATCACTTGTTATATCATTGTAACAGGTCGTTTTTGTAAGGCCATAGTCTAAAATGTATGTTCCAAGTTGTATCAAATATATAATTGATAAGTTGATGGATTCCAGTGTGTTCCAGCCTTTATATATGTGATTAACTACTGATTTTCTATATAAGTCCTTACAGCTCTCATTCTTAAAATCAGTTTTCTTTCTCCCAAGACATTTGAGAAATCGGGTTGAAAGAAAAATATATAGATCCTCAGATACTGCTTAGACCACATTTATCCAGACCATATTTGAGGAGTTGATAACCCTAATTCTCTTCAGTTCTTATTTTTTTCAAAATGTCTCCTTGGTCCAGTTTTATTCATAATTACATGCAGTGCACAGACTGTTAATAAAAATCAATAAGAATCCCTTGGCCTTCTATGGTCCACATTCTAATCAAGAGCAGCCAGAATAATGCTGGCTATGAGCTCTGCCAAATAGACCATTAGCCACTGATAGTTTGTTTCAGTTAAAACCTCTACTTGCAGTAAACGACTGATTTCAACACGACAAAGTAATAACATGTTATTTAGGTGCTTTGTTACCTGTACTCAAGCAGACTAACTCTTTTACTTCAACTATTTCAGTTCTTACACAGATATCGTAAATTTCAACGTTAAATAATAAGAAATCATGTCATAGATAATGACCAAATTATTAAAAGTAGGAAATCCTTAGCTATATAAGTCCACATTAGCAGAATGATTTATAGGGGGAAACTAATAAAAGCCGCCGAGTCACTTTATCATTTAATAGGGAGGAATCCTATCACAAAAAGTTTCTCTTGCCAGATACATCCTCAAGAGAGATTCTTTCACATAAACTAAATAGAAGCATAGAATAAAATGCAAGAAATTATGTTTCCAGATAAAAGGATGAGCCTTGTGAGTTAAAACCACGCATGCATGAGCAGGGGAAGATTCCAAGACCATGAAGGGTGTTTTTGTGTACGTGTGTGTGTTTTTTAAATGAAACGTGACTGCAATGCATTCCCATAGTGCTTGATCATGGTTTAACATGTCTAGCTCTCTCATTAGATTGTGAACTTCTAGAGGTCAGGAACTCCGCAATATGGCATATTTTTCAAAGGAGCACGGTGTGCAACCTACACTCTAAAGAGCAGAATCCACCATGTTTCCTGTGTTTTAAGTTGACAAGCACCATTTGGGAAGAACCAGTGAGTAAACCAGGCTCATGTTGTGCTGCCTGGGGCTCATTTTCTATGACATCTGACTTGTTTCCTTAAATCATTTTCCTTGAGAAAATTTGTATTTTATTCCCTCTTAAGATTAAAAATAGTTTAACAGTTACAGCTGGTGTGATTACAAATGAATAGTCTGAAAAGGAACCTTAAATTCCATTTGTAAATATAAAATTGCCTATTTCTTACAGGCAGAGTGAAGCCATGCTACTGTTTTGTTGAAAAGTATTTAAAATGTAATGACTAAAACAATACTTCAAATTATATTTGTATGTAATACTTTAAAAAAATCTGTCTTTATACATGATTCCCTTTTTAAAAGGAAATTGTTGATCATTTGAAATACGGACTCGACCACATTAGTAAATCATTAAGTAATACCTTTAAGCCAATGGCTCTGCAAATAATGGCCATTTCTGAAATCTTCACTTTGTATAGTTTCTTACTTTCAAAGATGTACTAAACATTTCCTTTTGAATGCCTCATTGTTACTTCAATCTCAACAACTTTATTTCATCATTTTTCCAACAAATATAACTTTCTATACATAAGTCTATCAATAGCATTATTATTCTCTTAGACATTCAAGGCCCAAATATTGAATTTTCCTTTATTTTTCCTAAATCCATATCCAGGCATTTTGCAAACTCTCCCTCTGCCTTGCATTCTTTCTATAATTTACTAACCCTTAAAGAACAAGTCAAATTCTATTTAATTTGTCACATTATTTTCCCATTGTCACAACCTACTTGGCTTTATTTTCTATTGTAATTTCTTAGAACTCTAAAAAATTTGCAGAAAAAAAAATTTAGAAGTCATTTTAGGTTTCTCTCTAGAAAGATATATAGAAAAAAATCATAAAAATTATTTTGGGTTTGTATTAATAGTTAAGTATCTTTAACAATTAGTATTTTTTTAATTTTAGGAAATGGTTGCCTATAATATATACTTCTGTTTTTTTTATAAATTTATTTTTTATTTATTTTTATCTTTGGCTGAGTTGGATCTTCGTTGCTGCTCCTGGGCTTTCTCTAGTTGCGGCGAGCGGGGGCTACTCATTGCAGTGGCTTCTCTTGCTGCGGAGCATGGGCTCTAGGTATGCGGGCTTCAGTAGTTGTGGCACACGGGCTTAGTTGCTCCACAGCATGTGGGATCTTCCCAGACCAGGGCTTGAACCCGTGTCCCCTGCATTGGCAGGCGGATTCTTAACCACTGCACCACCAGGGAAGCCTTACTTCTCTTCTATCTTTAAGTACTTGTGCTTCCCAGAATGTACTATGCTTTCATGATTTTAAAGAATTAGCGCTGTTATCAGTGGTGCTCAAATTGATTTTCCAAAACAATCTTCTTGAGAAAATTTAGATTTCTCTCTCTCTTTCAAGATTAAAAAGCCTTAAAAAATTATAGCCTATATGATTACAAATTAATAAGTTAGAATGTAGTGTCTAATTTGATTTATAATTATTAAAAAAAAAACATGTTTTCAAATTTCATTAGTAACAACTCCCAAAAATCTCAACTAACTTTTATCATTTCATGACCATAGGGCATTTATATTACTCCTTCCTCCTGAATATAATAATTAAATAATTCATAGGTGTCATTTCCAGAGTAAGTGGGGAAAATCTGAGATTAAAAATGGAGGTTATTAAAACTGTAACACCTGAAGTCTAAAGCTTGGAGATAATTATTAAGAACATTCATTTCTCAAATATTTTGATACATGAGCTCTTATTTGGAAACTAAACTAGTTTAGGATATCATTAAAATCCTTAAAATGTTTTTGTCATATCATGGGCCTCCCAGAGCCATCCAACTTGTATACTAATTATTTTTTCTTGGCTACATGCTGTTTTAATTACATTCATTATTTCTGTCATTCTGCAAAATCTTATGCATGGAAATGCTGGTGGCCTGGTGCATAACCATTGCTTTTTCCTGCTGTGCTAATGGCTTAAGTCCAAGCTGAGGTGCAAATAAAATGAGTTTAGAAGGCTAAATTTGGCCCCCACTTAATTTGTTTCACAAACCTGCTACCTATTTTTTGAGTGTGTCATAAGCTGGCTCAATTACAAATCTATGTTCATAAAGAACCCAAAATTTAGACTGAGATTTATAAACTTGTATCCTTAATGCTTATCAATGATGTTGTCAGCAGGAAGCTCAATGAGAGATTTCTGGGGGAAAAAAAAGAGATGAATTGCAATGTATTGTGATTCTTATTAGAAGTTAAATATATTTTAGCAAGGAGAAATAACAGATGAGGAGGACAATATTTAGTAAAAATAAGGAGAGAGAAATCAGGTCAGAAGCGTTTTTGACAACTTGACATACAGGAGTTCTCAGTTACCTTTGGTTAAAAGTATTCATCTTGTCACATTTCTACTTTCTTTAATTTTAGACTAAAAGAAAGATAGATATTTCCTGTTGACATCAATGGTCTCTGTTCCTTTTGTATTCTCTGTTTTCGGTGTGCACCTTGATCCTTTCTTCTCCTTTGTATGTTCTAAATGAAATGGCAGCACAAACTGAAAATTCCCCTGAATCACAAATGGCTCAGAGTTATAACCTCTCTCTGTGATAGAAAACATCTCAAAAAATCAATAAATGTAATCACAAATAAATACTTTAAATGAATGATTTTTAAAAGTGTTCAACAATATATTTTGCATCACTAATAGACTCTGTTCAGGAATTTATAGTATATATCTATGTAATCTATTAAATTTTAAGTTTGTCTCTTTTAGGAATCAGACAATAATTGGCATATACAGAAGATGCTCTGTTCCTAGGTCAAGTAATTGAAAACAAGCCCCTAAAGACACTCTTATTGTGTCTCCACAGCATGTTTTATTTGATCCATAATATCTGAGGGCTTTTTGGGGTTTGTTTCATTTGTTAACAGATAAAAACTTCAGTACACATTGTTTATCATCACAGAAGAAAGATGCAAATTAAGACCCCCGCTCTCTAGAAATTAACCTTCAAAGGTGCAAGACAGATTAGCACACATCTATAAATCATGTGACATTCTTGCTTTTATTTTATGGTTATTTTATTTGGTGTTTGTTGCTATTGATAGCAAACAACAATTTCATATATAAAAACCACAAAATAAAACAGAATTGGAAACACTTCAGAACAGTGAAACAGATCCTAAGAAGCTATTTTAAATCAATTTTCAGTATTGTTGATTGGCCTCATGAAATGGGCAATGAGATTAAAAAAGAAAAGGTAAATAAAAACCCAATATACTAAAGAAAATCTCCAGAGAAGACTTCAGAATTCTATTATTAGAATGACAAAAGAATGTTCATTCTTTAAAACTCGAGGTGATTACCCTTGTCTTGGAAAAGTTGTGCAGTGCATTCACCTTCCATACCCATAGCTAGAATGACTACAGCATTTCAGGCAGGCAACCGACAGACAGGCTTGACCAACTATACAGCCTTAGAGTAAAAACTGAAATAATTTCTGTAAGTATGCTTAATCAAATATCAAAGCATGATTTTTATATCTCCATGCTTAGTCAATAAAAGTTTAACTCTTTAAGAAAACAATTGAATAAAAAGAATAAAGAACATCATACTTAAATTCTATAGAATTTGGTTTTACACCATACATATATACCTACATATACTTGTCTCCATTTCATTATCGTTCATTGCTGTCATTTATTGCTTAACTTAACCCTGACTTTCTCCCAGGCTATGGTGGATTTAACTCACCCTAATTTTCATTAACTGAGCCTCTATCATGAATCCAGTATGCTTTGGTGTATCCAGTGAACTTGGTCTTAAAAGTTCTTGCTATGGGTTACAGTTCGACCTTTGATTTTAATCTAGAAAAAGAGACTATTAACAGTTTACAATCTCTTTAGCAAAGATCACATTTGTCCTTTGGATTTTTCTACTTTTCTTTAGCTTCTCCTGTCTCATGACATAGAAAAAGAAATAAAAGAAGTAGAAAGGAAATAAAAAGAAAGAAAAAAAAAATAGAAAGGAAAACCAGACGGTAGTGTGGCATTGCTGTTGTTTGACAATCAGACGTTTGTCTTCTACCAATCAGTGTTTTCCAAGAATTGATCTTAAGTTTTTTTCTGAGTTTTCTGTTTTAGGAGCACTTCCTCAGATCTCTCATTTTTCATTTTCTTTCCTTCTCTTTCGGTAGAGAATGGCTACCTAATGGCTTTCTCTACCTAAAGTCTGTCCCACTGTAAACACAGAAGGCCACCTAGAGTTTCTAGTCTGGCCTCTGACACAGTTCTTTTCTACTATAAAGTTTTAAAATTAAGGAAATCTCACTTTAAACTAGAATATAACTGGAAAATCCATATTCACTAGGTATTAAACATTTTTATAATATAAATAGAAAATGGTTTCCTTTTACTCTCAAATCGACATTTATTTTTCTTTTGATAGCAAATTGATCTGTGAATGCAATTAGCCACACACCAAAAAAACTGCTACACACGCGTGTTTCTATTTGGGTTCCTTAGACTAGATTATCATGCTTTAGTATGCCATGGGCTTCCAACTCTATTATCTAATTTTATCTACAGCACTCCTGTTAGGTAGGTAGAAAAAGGTCCCCATTTTATAAATGAAGAAAGGAGAGTACAGAGAAGCTAAATGACTTGCCCAAGGCCATGTACATTTTTGTGGTAATTCTGTACTAGAGTGACTTGGGAAGGACCATGCACCAGTGGAGACAACGGTTAATCTAATCCCCAAGCAGGGGGATGGGCAGTTGAGACTGATAGCAAACTACAAATAAGCTGAAAATGTTTCATAGAAAATCATCTCTGTAAAAATCATAATTTAATAAAACTGACTACAGAAAAGTGTGTCTCTGTCATTTGCAAATAAATAGCTTCGAAAGAAACAGCAAAAAAATAGTGGTGATAACAGGTACAGAAACAGCACAAAATATGACTAACAAGGCACAATAGAATTTGAAAATCTCAGCCATATATAACTGCATAACCCTCTGAATATATATTATTAAAGCATGTCAGACTATTTTTAGGATTTAATTTTAACAACTAGAATTTGTTTTCAACTACCAGCAAATTAAACATTAGAAGATTTGCCTTTTATATCTGTATTTCACTGTGAAGACAGAACATGAAACAGCACCCATCTCTATTTTTATTATCCTTTCTGTATGCTTTACAGATAGCTCCAATGCTGCGTGAGGAACATACCTGAAGATGACTTACCAATGGCTGGTTTCACAAAATGAAGTGGAGTAAACAAAGGCTCAGTAAACATGGGAAAAAGAAATCAGTAGTTACATAATACTTAAAAATGGGATGTTTAAAACTTCTTGTTTGCCTTGAGAAAACATGAAACATGAATCAAATAGCTTTATGCTTTTGTACTACGGAAAAACAAAGGACAGAGGAAGAATAAATCTCTCCGTTCATTTTATGTTGTTGGAATGTTCCTTCTCATTTCTCCTGCCCTCTTTCAAAGCTCTAAGGGAATTTTACAAGTAACCAGATTTTTAAAAGTTTGGGGGGTGGATGCTTGAAACTCAAAATCTATCACTAACTGCTAAACACTCTGAATGTATTAATATCACTAAGTTAAATGAGAAGCCTAGAAGTTCAAATGTATTCAGCAAATATTTTGGTGTCTAATTTTGCCTTATAAGTGCCATGCACCATGATGTTAATACCACCTTTCCAAAATTGAATATGGAGCCTACTCTAATGGAGCTTACAATCTTTTTGGATTGGCGGCATGAAATATCAAAAATCATGATAGGGCTATAAAGAAAAAGTTCAAGTGCTAGAAAAACATAGGACACAGAAAGAAAAACTAGCCTTAACTGAGGAGACAGGAGTTACAGCAGGTAAAGGGGTGAGGGATGAGGAAAGGCAGAGTGATCAAAATATGTTCCAGTAGGGACTTCCCTGGCAGTCCAGTGGTTAAGACTCCGGGCTTCAAATGCAGGGGATGCAGGTTCTATCCCTGGTCAGGGACTAAGATCCTGCATGCCATGCGGTGCGGCCAAAAAAGAAAAAAAAAATGTTCCAGTAAACGAAAATGCATCCCTATGTTTATAAGGAACTTATGTTTGGAACATCAAGAGAATCTTTGGAGATGAGTTTGGAAAAGGTTATAAGCAGGGTGGAAAGGGTTTTACAGCAGAGTCAGATTTCATGTTGAAAGATCACTCTGACATCCTTGTTGACAATGAGGGCAGGAATACAGGTGGGGAGACTTATTTGATGCCTCCTGCAATGGTACACGTGAGATGATGGCCTTTTGAACTGGAGAGGGGGGAGCAGGTAGTAGAGATGGCTTGCAAGAAATTGACTTGCAATCTATATGGTACATCTTTTGACAAAACTGGCCTCCTGAGACTATTTCTCAGGAATATTTCTTCCTGGAATATATACAAAATTGAAACCGTTCACCTCCAATTGGGACTTGAACCCACGTGCCGGGACTCGAACACAGCCTAAACCCAGACTGGGACTTGAACCCACGGTCTTTTCATTAGAATCACTCATCTGGTGTCTGGACTTACTGAGGCTCAGGTTCTTTGCGTCTCAGCGCAGAAGGAATTCAGGGAGAGGCAAAGTGATAGGCAAGAAGTAGATTTATTAATATAGGACGCTTGTGAGAGATGCAAGCAGGCAGAAGAGGGGGCTCTGCGCCGAGGATTAAGCAGGCTACATTTTTATAATCAAAGGAGAGTGGGGGAGGGGGAAAGGACCGCCTTCCTCCTCATTCTTCCAGTAGATGTCAGGCTTACATCTCTAGCTCCTCCTTCGTATCTGGCAGGAGAGTGTCTGACCCTATGAGGTCAAACTAGGACTGTCCGCGCTTATTCAGATCAGCAGAAGGGTAGTAACATATACTAAAATATGTTGAATCATCTCAGGTTTCCATATAATGAGGGTCTCCTACTTTGGAATGTCACCTTTCCCTTCAATTCCTGTCTTTGGTCTTAAGGATCATTATCTTGCTGAACTCCACCAGCAGAATGCAGGCCTCACTTTTTTCTTTCACTTAATGACCTGGGGCATATCTTGTGCTTTTATTTATGGCTTTATAGTTAAGCAAGCCTGCTTTGTTCCACAATGTTCCGATAGCTTTCTTGAATGATCATTAACTTACAGTGGTCTCCCAAAGTTCCCTAAATTTCCCCCTTTATCTATAATCCCCTCTGGGACTTCTACAACTACCTGTGTAACTATCCTATTCTATCTCTATCAAAATGACTAAAACATGTGGAAAGTTTAATTCAACAAAATCAGTAAAAGGTAAGCATATATATTACAAATTTTGAAGTACTACCTTTAGATATTGTGAGTATGGAATGATATTAAAAAAATCATGGGTGGCCTACTTCAAATTTTTATTCATGAGCCCTCTTCACTCCTATGTTCCTTTCTCTACAAAATTTTTCTGATATGGAAGCAGAAACTGATGCTGGAACAGAAGAGGACAATGCACTTACAATTCCTTTGAAAACATAATATTAGTCACCAAGGCTTGGGGTATTTTATCCCAAGCAGAAAGGCTAAAGGTATAAGAACTTTGTGTTACTTCTTTCTAGCATTGATGGTTGCGCCCCCTCTGCCTGCAAGGTGCCAGGCATCTTTCCTGAACTGTATTTAGGACTTTCTCCAAAGTGGGGGCCTACCTCTCTTCTCAGCTCTTTTTCCCTCCCCCGATGCATCAGACCTTCATGTGCAGGCATCACACATGGCGACCAGCCACACCCTATCATGTGAGTGGAGTTGTGATAAGATGGAACAGAAAATCTGCCCAATAAATTAGGCTCTTTGCATGACAGTTCAACAAACACAGGGAAGAAATACAGTTCTCACATTGGGATTATACAAATGCCAGCTACCTCTCCAGATGCCTCAGGCTAACAGATCACAGAGCTGATAATATGCAAATCTACAACAGTCAATTATTCAGATTAATAACTGAGAACAGTAATCATTCACATTGATTGAGTACTTTGTACTGGGCACCGTTTGAAGTGCCTTATCTGTATTGTTCTTCACATGAGAAAGTTAGTATTTTCATTCATATTTGGTAGATGGAGAAAGTGAGACAGAGAACAATTAAGTAAACTTCTATAGTCACATGGGTAGTAAATGGTGAAGCAAGACTTTGAATCCAGTGGCCTGGCCTGAGCCCACACTCTCTACTGGTGTCAGGAAATGCTTCTTTAAGGAAGGTTCAAAGGGCTTCCCAGCAAAAGTAAAGACATATGATGTGGGGAGAGGGGATAGACCACAGTAGATTTTAAACAGTATTTGGTAGTGGAGCTGGAGAGGAATGAATGGAAACATGAACAACTCAGTGAAATGAGGATTTGTTGTAAGTCAGGGTTCTCCAGAAAAACAAAACCAATAGAAAAAAATATATATATATACACACACATATATATGTATATGTATGTGTATACATATATATACACACATATATATGTATATGTATGTGTGTGTGTATATATATATATACACACATATATATGTATATGCATATGTATATGGCCAGATAGCTATATACAAGGGAAGATTTATTATAGGAATTGGCTCACATGGTTATGGATGCCAAGAAGTCCCACAAAATGCTTTCTGAAGTCAGAGAACCAGGAAAGGCGGTGGTGTAATTCAGTCTGAGTCTGAGGGCCTGAGAACCAAGGGAGTGGAAGGTCTCACTCCTAGTCTGAGGCTGAAGTCCTGAGAACTGTGGGACTGCTAGTGTAAGTCACTGAGTCCAAAGATGTGGGAACCAGTAGCTCCGATATCCCCGGGCAGAAGATGGACTTCCCAGATCAAAAGGCGAGAGAGAGAATTTGCCCTTCCTCCATCTTTTTGTCCCATTGGGCCCACAGTGGATTGAGTGATACCTGCCCACGTTGTTGAGGACAGATCACTTTACTCAGTCCACTGATCCAAATGTTAACCTCTTCTGGAAACACCCTCAGAGGTACACTCAGAAATAGTGTTTTACCAGCTACCTGGGCATCCCTTAGCTAGTCAAGTTGATGCATAAAATTATCTACCCAGAGGCCAAGGATGAAAACATGAAGATCTTATTGAAAGCTAAAATATCAGCTGACAGAGATAAAGAAAAGGAGAATAAAAAGAAATAACACAGAATTTAAAATATTAAAAGCCATACAGAGTAGCTTATCAATTAGTGCTGAGGAGGCCCTTGAGAGGCTCTTTCCAAATATAGAGGAAGAGGGAAAATAGACGATAATGTTAAGAGAAAAGATGATAGCATTGGAAGAGGGATAATTGAGATTTAATATTCTAATAACATTTATTATAGTGAGGTAACAGAAGAAATGATATTTCATAGAAACAATATTCAGAGATACAATTGAAGAAATGTTTGCTGAACTGGAGAAGGATCTAACTATGTAGATCACAAGGGCTCATATGCATATGTATATATATCTATATAGATATATAGATATATATACATATAGATATAAAACACATATGCTAATAGTTTTAAGATTTCAGGAAATAAAAGATCTCATAAGCACTCGGGCAGGAAGAAAAGGAATGGATTACTTAGCTAGGTAAAAAAATCAAATTGTAAAAATGAGTTTAAATGCTCATGTTCTGTAGAGCCACTTTTTAAAGAACTACCCTAGCAACTTGAATGACTGAGCCTTTATTCAACAGACATGTCAACAGAGAAATGTGCCTAGCTTTATCCAAAGAATTTTGGAGAAAGACAGTGCATGACATCTCATAAATCTGGGCAAAAGAAATACAATCTTTAAGTCTGTGTGAGAAGATTTTTTTTGAGCCAACATTCTAGTTAGATTATCTTCTTATTTATGGGATGTGCAATTCAGGCCAAATTCTGACATTCAACACTTAGGTTCCCATGAGAGAGAAGAAGGTGCTTTCTGTCTGTAACTGGAGCAGAATTTGGCAGAATTGCCTTGTGAATAAATCTGTGAGTACTACACACAAAGAGATAAAGTGAGGGGTGTACTCACAAAAAACATGGAGTTCCCTATTTTGGAACTGCACATCAGACAAATCTTGTTCCCATTCTATTAAAATCAATAGCACCTAATAAAATTGCTTAATTTATAAAATGTTTACAAATACCTAATACATAATGACTTACTCAAAGAACACATTCTAAATGAATGTTAAATGAATCAACATGTGTTTAAATCTATGAAGAAAACAGGAAAAGGCAACAGGTTAAAGGAATACGCAATCTGCTCCATCCTTCTTGGGCTTTGAATTTGATTCCATTGTTGATTGTTTTTCTCCCACCCCAAACTCATGTAGGCATTTTTTAAACTTCCGTGGTGGTTGTTCCTCCTCTGCTCTTTATAAATTCTCTTTTGTGCATGTCTTTATTGCTTCCAACATTTTACACACACACACACACACACACACACACACACCCCAGCTCTCTCAGATCTAAGCAGACATTGGAGATCACCATTTGATTCTTTTACCATGAACGTAATCTCTACATTGCCACAACTTAGTTTACATTTTTATTCTCCTTGTCTCCCCCTGCCCATAATCAACTACCTACCACACATATGCCGTTAGAAACATATGTTTCAATGTTTTAAAAAGATTATTATACTTACAAAAATTTGAAAAAATATTCTTACCTTTCTTTCCTAAGAGAAATCAAGTTAAACAAAACGATGATTTAACTTGATTTTTAAAAAATTCCTCTGTCTCTTCCCACCACCACCATTTTGTATGAACTCACCATGAGTTCCCTTTTGCTGTAAAAAGAATTGTATGGCCTTCAGTCTCTAGGCATTCCAACGGATCTCAGAAGGATGACTTCACCCTCTAAAGCACATGTTCATTCCCCTGCACGTGGAACGAAGTAGAATCTATCCTGTGCACCAGGTCCAAATCCCCCACCTGGCCTTCCTCATCTGCTGGCCCCTTTTTACCTGTCAGACCCCAATCCACCCACTACTCCTTCACAAGTAGTCTCCTCTTTTTCCTGTAAGTCCTTGTGACATTTTCATGTCATGAGAATTCTGTGAGAAGATAGAGGCAAGCTGCTTAGCAATGGGCTTGTCATATAGGAAACATTTATTTGAGGCTAGTTTTTATTTTTCCTTAGAATTAGTGCTAAGAGAACTTCAGATACGATAGACTTGTTTCGCCACTGATTGGTTGCCTGAGGTCATGTCTTATGTTTTATCACTGCAGTACCTTACTCAACATGTCATAGACATCTATTTGTTTGCAATTTCTTACCTTTATGAAGAGATGTAATTAGCTGAATTTATTTATTTATTTAATTTTATTTTTTTAACATCTTTATTGGAGTATAATTGCTTTACATCGTTGTGTTAGTTTCTGCTGTATAACAAAGTGAATCAGCTATACATATACATATAGCCCCATATCCCCTCCCTCTTGCATCTCCCTCCCACCCTCCCGAATTAGCTGAATTTAAATGTGATTTTTTTTTTTTTTTTTTGATCCTCTAGCACCTAAAACTTAAAGACCAAAGGGAGGTGACTTCTAATTAACCAAACAAATAAAATGAAGTATTTGTTGTATATATATACATAGATATACATACATACATTGCAAAATATAGATTATATACATCAACATTTTATTATACAATCCCATTTAAGATTTTTTCTTTTTTCAATACTCTTTTTATTACTATTTTCTATTTTTGAAAAAAGAATACATCTCACCCCAACATTCAATACACGTTTTCACTGAAATACAGAAAAAAAGAAAAAAAATGGATTTAACTTTCCTAGAGAGTATAAATCATGTTCATGTCCACATTAGGATATTTTGATTTATAACTGAATTCAAAGGAATAGATTATAAATATACACTAAATAATGAGGAAGAATCTAAGCAGGTATCATAAAACTCTAAACCCTTGAAAGACTAATGACTGTCCATGCATTTCAGAGTAGATAAATGTAATCATACAATTACATTGATGGGCCTTTAAAGTACAGCTCTTTGTGGACCATAAACATTGAGAATGAAAGAAAAAACATAGCAAAAATATTGCATCAATAATGAATGATGAGAACCAAAAGGTACTGGAGGACTGCATTCACAGTGTCATTACTATGCAAGTCAGCTTCCTAAACTAAGAAGTGAAATAAAATAAAAACCATAGGCAACGTCTCTGTGAGTGCAACAAAATATACATGATTTTTCTGTGTTTATTTCGTTTGACGTATGTAAGTAATTTTATTTCTCTGACTAAAGTTATGAAATAAGGCCATCAGCAATTTACAAGCAATATATATATATATATATATATACAGTATTTTATCAAGCTGTTGTTGTCATCACTTTCTATGTATTGTGTTGGTATCATATTCCCCATTATTAAATAAAACGATAGTAAAAAAACCCAGATTTTATATGTGTACAGATTTCAGTTTCAGAAAGCAGTTTTATGCAATGACAGTTGCTATAACTGAGAAAAGTAATAAACAAATGGCCTGTTAGTGACCTGCTGCATCTTCCATACCTGGTTTGGTTTTGAGACAGCCTAGTAGAGTGCAAGAAAATGCAAATGGGTTCAGGGGAGAGTTATCTTCTAACGTAATCCTTGTTCCTTACTGTGTGACCTTGGGTTGTGACTTTCCCTCTATGGAACTCAGTTTCTTCATCCATAAAATGAATCTCATAGAATGGATGATCTTAAGATTCTCTTCGACATAAAATGCCTTATTGTGATATGGAGAGTATGTGATAAAACTTTTAATGATAGGTTTTTCATGAAGGATGAGTATGAATTTCAAAAACCTGGGAGCTTAAGGCAGACCTACAGAGCCTATTTTTTTGGTACACATTATTTTTTAAAAATGAACTACATGAAAACACTTTAAAATCAGAATATTTTACATTAAAGAAATGCATATTTCATAGTTCCTTTGAATAAACAGATCTGGAAATGCTGAGCCTAGATTCTGTCACTCTACATCTCAGGTTTAGGTAATGGAAGAGAGACTTTCCCTATAAAATGGAGACAACAATACCCACCTAGCAAGTTCACTGTGAAAACAGAAATAAGCATGTAAATTACTTAGCACAGTATTTAGCACATATGGGCTCAAAAAATAACAACTATTATTATTATTGCTGTTATTTTCATGAATTACTAATGAGAAAGAGGAAAAGCGTTTGGAGTTCAAGTCTTCCATTTCTTTATAACTACCATAGTTTTGGTTATATAAGCAGTCATGTTTACAGAACACAAACATGATTTGCTGCAGATCTAGGTTTTATTATGATTAATCAATAATATTGAAGTAGAAACCCAATCATCAAAATTAGGTTGACAACTGAATAAGGGATACATACATTCCAACTTTTTCATCACCCTTGGAGGAAAATGTGATACTACAATACATTTTATGAGAGGAAGATAACTTTTCAACTAAAGATGGCAGGATATGATCTCTCTTAGGCAGTTATTCCACTGGGGAGTCTGTCCCAGTGTCTTGAGGAAGTCTTTCCAGTTTTTATGCGTATTAAATTTCACAATATCCAATTAAAAAAAAAAAAAAACAGGAGGAGGAATCCTCTAGAATTTAAATATAGGAGTACAATTCACAGCTTCTCAATTTCTCCAAAAGAACACAAAGCAAGAAACACCTTTTATATTTCTTAAACTAAAAATGTGAAATGGTAAAAGTTACTGGGTCAAAAGAACTTTTGAAGAGTTTCTGAAGCCTGAGGACTTTTCTTTCTTTGGATCATGTATCTTTCTGGGCTCTTGCTCTGCTGTGTCTAATTTGCATTGTACAGGAAGTGTTCTGTGCACCTACCTCTTGCTTCTCCTCCTTCATCTTCTGAGTACCGCTACATTTTGGAACACTTCTCTCCTGCAATGCCTTTCTTTGCCTTGGGCCCCCTCCATTGCACCAAATTATGATAAATTGAAGGAATTTAGGTGTTCCTGTTACACTGGCCAAATGAATAGCTTAAAGGAAACCACACGCCACTAATTGCCATATGCTGTGTTTTTGATCACTAAGTTATGGCCTAACAGTTCATACCATGAAGCCTCTCGAGTCTCAGTTGCCTGAGGTTGCTTGGCATGAATAAAAAGGAAAGAAAAACTTAAAATACCCGCTGAAAAACTCTCGATTGAACATTTTTCTAATAACCCCATACCCTTACACTTAGTCACACCATTAAATATTTATTTTCATCTATTTTAGCGTTTAATTGTCAGCAGCTTCTTTTGATTCTTTTTTTCCCATTTGGTTTTCTGAAGACATGGTCATTTATTAGATAATAATGGTATAAATAAAGCAACTTCTCACACATGAAGCATTGTGAGAAACAAAGGCACATATTAGGTTGATTACAGCTTCAAAAGTTCTCTATAACTAAGAAAAGGGTCACATGGCTTATTACATTAGCTTACAAAGGATTTTCTTTTCCACATATTAATGATACTTGTCAAAAGATTTTTTAGAAGAATCTGTTTTTAAAATTCAAATGTACTATTATGCAAAACTTCTATTTAGTATTATCCCCTAGAATGTAAATTTCATAAGAGCAGAGACTTTATATGTTTGTTACTCCTTAAATAGCACCTTAGTATATTCTCAAAACTTATTGAATGAATAAATGAATATATGAGTATTTCTGGCCTTGATGCGCCACACTATGTTAATTACTCTTTCTAGTGATGATCATGAAAGACTGATTTTGTCCTGCTCTTCCGTTCACTCTTCACTGTAGCAGTGAGTATAGATACTATTCCGACAACCTTTGGTACATTCACTTACAGAAAGAAATGTAACCACTGTACTAGTATCCTGTGGCTGCTGTTTAACAGATTGGGTGTCTTACAACAGGAATTTATTCTCTCACAGTTCTGGAGGTCTGCCATCAAGATGTCAATAGGGCAGCACTCCCTTCCTCTAAAGGTTCTAGGGAGAATCCTTCCTTGCCTCTTCCAGCTTCTGGTGAATGCAGGTCTTCCTTGGCTTGTGGCTGCAAAACTCTGGTCTCTGCTTCCGTCTTCACATGGCCCTCTTCTCTTCTCCCTCTATGTCTTTCCTCTGTGTGTCTCCTATAAGGACACTTATCATTGGATAATCCAGGTTTACTTGGATAATCCAGGATGATCTCATCTTGAGATCCTTAATTTAATTACTTTTGCAAAGACCCTTCTTACACATAAGGTCACATTCACAGGTTCCATGGGTTAAGTTGTGGGCATATGGCAGGAGACACCATTCAACACATTACACTACCCTGATATCAGGAATAGTAAAGCTGTACTTCGACTGATTAGACGATGAGTTTAAAAGAGCACTTGGATGGAGCTCTAGGACTTCGCCTTGAGGTTAAAGGGTGAACTGCTTAGCATGACAGCTTTCCAGGAAACGGAATATCTCTGTGGCCAAGGAATGGAGAAATAGTTGTTAGCAGTCAGATTTGCAGCTGGTGACTACAAGATGCAGAAGAGAAATGAATGTTAAATCAACACACACACACGCACTTACACACAACTGTGACCTACAGAACTTCATTATCATCCCCACAGATCTCTCTGCTCATGTACAAAAGAAATCAGAAATTTGGAAAACAAATATCTTAGACTCAAAGTTAATATTTTTAAACAACTGAATCAAACTGAAGGAAATATAGACAAAATCTCAAAAGTAGTAAACATTCTTACTAGAGATATATTTCTTGTCCTAAATCAAGTAAAAAATCTTTATTTTCAAGTGGCTTTGGAATATTATAAAATGACCATATATTAGGCCACAGAAAAACTACCAAGACAAAGTCCAACACAAAGACCTAATTATTTCTGATAAAAATGCAATAAAGCAAAATGAATAACAGAAATAAAAAACAAACAAAATAAAACACATAGTTTGGGATGAAAATAATCTCTATCTTTTCAACTATGCTTGGATTAAAAAGAATATCAAACCCAAACTTTTGATAAGTGTAAGAACTGTATGAAAAATATTATAATTTAAAAGAAGCCTCATTTTAAAGAATCCAGAAATTTAAGAAGAAAAAGAAATTTAGCTACATGGAAACCAAAAGTTTTTACAAGGGAAATATTAAAATAAATACATATACGCATAAAGTCAAAACAAATGACAGTCTAGGGGAAAATAATATAACAGACAAATGGCTGGTTGCCTTATTTAATAAGGATCTTTTTAAGTAGTAAGCAAAGACCAACCCACAAATTAAACAATGAGGAGATAATATGAACAGGCAATTCATGAGCAAAGAAATAGGAGTGTTTTATAAACATATAAAAATAAGCTTAATCTTAATCATAATTTTTTAAATGAAAATTAAAATCACAATAACTAGTACTTGTATAGCCTGTTTGCTTGTCTGATTGACAAAGATTACAACACCTAATGAGACACTGTTGATAAAGAATATGGGTATTCCTTAGGTGGTAATAAAAAAAATAATCCAAAGCTTTTAGAGAGTAATTTGGCAATATCTAAAACATGCAAACTTTTTGATCTAGCAATGCAAGTTATTGGAATTTATCTTGAAAATATGTATATGCAAATATATCTACTTGTGCATCAATGTATGCAAAAATAGTTTTCTCTGTGGCATCAATGAAACTAGGTTTTCGGGCAGGAGGGAGACTGGTGTATTCTTATTACCAGTTTAAATTTTCTTTTACCAAGTACATGCCTTATTGTCATGATGTAAATAAATAAGCAGTTAAATGAATACGCAAATAGAAAAGTAAGTCAGGAAAAAAATGAATAAACAGTAACTGCATTTTTTGTGTGTGGGGGAAGCAAAGTAAGAACATAGATTCAGCAGATTTCAGGCAAAAGGCAAAGGCGATGTAAACCTAGACTTGGCAAGGCAGTGAGAAATGGTCTCACCAACTGAAGCAGCTTAGTGAGAAGGATGGAATTTCACAAGCTCTTTAAATAATGTGAGAGAGATTTGAAGATTCTTCCTCCACCAAAACACACACACACACACACACACACACACACTCATGATATCTTAAGCTCAAAAAAGACATAAAATCCAAACTAATGTATAAATGTGTATAAAATTATATTTTTGTGAGAAGTTATTAAAGCTGTTATTCAAATAAAAGAGGCGTATGCTTGGATTATTAAAGATTTTCTCCTTTTCTCTCTCTGATGTTCAACACATGAAACAAGAATGCCTGAACTTGACTAATACTGGCCACAGAGGATTTTTCATGCTAAACAAGGCTTTGACAAATAACATGACTTTCAAGGTAGATAAATCTAGACCCAGTGTTAGCAGGCACTAAAAACATCAGCCCATCTTTATCTTTCATGGTTCCTATATTCAGCAGGAAAATGTTCTTTTTCAGTTGAATGCATTTAAATGATAAATAAATAGCTGTGAACTGAATCCTAGAAGAAAAGAGAAAAACAAAAACAATCACTCTTGGCTTTTTTTATGTGACATATTAAAGATTTTCTGGAACTTCAAAATAATATATACCATATGCTTTATAAGTTATAACTGTGGAGGCCAAGTTTTTAGTAAATAAAAATAAAAAACAAAATACAATAATGGAAAAAGGTGACTTCTAAACAGTAAATTTTCTAAGCAGAGTAACACAGTTGAAAGATATGTTAAAGGTTATCTAATAGGCTGATGTTTGAATTTCTCTCTTAAAAATCTTCACTAAGAGTTGATTGTCTAATATGATTGAATACCTAGCGATGATCTACAATCTGGGCCCTACATATGTCTGTGTTCATAGACTACATGTCTTCCTAGATCCCACCAAAGATAGAAATTCTGAAAACATTAATAAGGCTTGGCATGAGAAGCAATATAAAATTGAGGGATTAAGAGTCTGTCATTTCCTTGTTCATTGATTTTTTAAAATTTGCCTAGCTCACATCAATATATTAATATATACATTTAAATATTATAATAGCTTATTACAATTTCAGCAAATAGAATCCCTGTTGTTAACAATAACAGGTCTATTGTGTCACTTGTATAACTGTGCAGGGAGCCCACGTGGAACTGGAAAAAGAGACGAGAAGATGGAGATGCATTTAGTAAAAAAGAGAGAACATGACAGGAGGTAATGGAAGGGGAGAAAAAGAATAACAGTGAAAATTATATAATTTTATTAACTACTAATTTTGGAGTTGAAGAAACAGCCTTCTCAACGTCACTTTTTAAATCTCTGATCTCAGTTTTCTTATTTTTAAAATAAGGATAATCAGAGTTTTTGTTGTTGTTCTTGTTAATAATTAAATTACTTATTCCGCAAAATATTTTGTGTCTTATGGATATTGAGGACTTGATAATAATAAGTTACTTGTTATTATTATCATTATCATCATCATCATTACTAATGCTGAGAATTGCTGAATCTTCTCCCTCACAAGAAAGAAATAAATATCCTAAGAACAATTGAAAGATGAATTCATTAAATCCATCTGTCCCCAGCTTTTCCTGAGATACTCAGTATGGATACTCTACTTTAAACTAGTGGATTCATCTTAAAAACGCAAAGATAAACAAAACTAAAATTCCATTTCTTTTTCTTATTCTTCCTTAAATCCTTCCTAGTCTTTAACCAAGTCTCCTAAAAATAAAGGCTGCTTTCTACTTATTTGTGTCTCCCTTTTCACTGATTCTGATCAAAATGAATATACTGCTTGTTCTTTTTTCAAGAATCTATTAAAATGCCCAGCATTTCATATGTGTGTGAAAAAAGATTAACTGAGGAGGAAGGGTGCCTTTTAAATTTTTCCATAAAAATGCAAAAGGAAGTAGTTGATCCTTTCTACAGGCCAGTTGATCTGACCTTGTTTATTTTATAGGACACGTAAGAGCCCATATCCTTCACCTATTCATTCACAACACTCTCAGGAGACTAGCAGCAATTACTGAAATCCTGTGCTGGTCCATTTCACGCAGTAAAAGAAAAGAAGAAAACCTGGTTTTATATTTTCAGCCCCCTCCTCCAAGATAATTTAAACATAAGCTCATAGTTTTCTGACAACAAAGTCTTTGCTTTAAAATGACAGAATAGTAGAGCTGACCAAGCGTGTGTAGGATTTGGGGTCCTCTTCTTTCAGGTATCGTCTGGTGACCTCTACCTGAAGTCCTGGCTCCAAGCCCCAGTCAGGATTTTCAGTTTTCAATAGAATGAGTCAGTGTGGCTTTCCTGCTCCCCACTTTACCTGTCAAGGTCAATTAGGTAAGAACTAAAATTTATACTCATATGGAAGAGCCCTTTGGATCCACTGCCCCACCTGAGTCTCCTTAGACCTAGTGTCTCTTCCACGGGGAGCATGTTCCAAGGAGCCCCAGTAGGGGGCAGCTCTGCTGGTACTTTTCCAGATGAATATTCTGGCCATTTTCTCTGAATTCTCCCCTTAAAAGCCCTTTTAAGGCTTTGGATTACATAAAGGAGAAACTTCAATTAGATAATAATGATCTTCAACACATACTAATCCAGATTTTTACCAAGGCGCGTCTGTCCAGGCTCAAGAGGAGGCTTCATCATTTCATTGTTCAAGCACAGGAGCCTCGTGTGTGTGTGTGTGTGTGTGTGTGTTTGTTGAATTGTGATGTAAAATGTACTTTTTAGAGCAAAAAAGTTTCCAGGCTACTGCAGTTAAGCTATACTGACAAATAAAGTCACAAATTAACCTCAAACACACACACACACACACAAACACACACACAGGAACCTCTTGACAGGAAACAAAGTAACTAATACATTGAAACATTGACTAGAATCAGATTTTTTTAAATTTCATTTACTGAAGAGCCTGTCTTGAATTATCCCATCTCTGTCTTTCTGCATTTCCTGGGGGTTGACTTTGCACCTGATGTTTTAAGTTAGGAAGTGATGAAAGCGGAGGAGTGTTCTTGGCTTTTTGACCCACCACCAATCCAGACGGGGCTTCTTTATACAGCTTATGTGAATTAGGGAGTTTTGACATCTTAATCACAGAAAGAATCCTTTTCCAGATTTTCTATAAATGATCTGAAACAACTTAAAATTTCTTGGAAACATAAAAGTATGAAATAAATTTACTTAGTTTGGAAACGTTCCTTGTTTATTGATTTGGATAACTGTGGACCACATTGCTTCTTCATAGTTATGCACTGCAGAGAAAAACTCTATGTATTTGGTTGTACAGTGAATGACAGCTGGAGTTGAACCTCATCAAACCATCCTTTGGCTAGAAAACTTAAATAAGAATTTACTAAAAATGCAGAGTACAAAAGAGAAAGGAGCTTACAAAGTAGCACATAGCTAGATGTCCCAAATGCTCTGGCTTTTCACTGACTGTAAACGAAAACACTGCCACTGCTATTGTGTATTCATTTTTCTTGTATAAATGCTAAGCTTATTATATTTCATTCTAATATCATTGGACTATTGCACAGTTAAGGCCGTATCTCCCTCCATATGATGCAAATTATCAGTGGAAAAGAATGTACTGAGGCCAGAAAGTTTAGAAGCCAGTGCTTAGACAAGCAGGAGAGAGAACTTCTGACTCTCTCTGGGCCCTGCATTTTAGTATAGGAAGGGAAGAAGACAGAGCCAGAGATGAGAGATACAGAGAGAGAAAGAGAGAAGTCATCCTGGACCCTTGCTACTCAGAATTACGGTTCAATTTGTAACAAAGGTCCTAAGCCCTAATGATTCAGAATCTGCATATAATAAGATCTACAAGTGATTCATATGCTCATTAAAATTTGAGGAGCTTCCCAAAATAAAAACAAGTCAGTTATATTTTATTGTGAAATTAGTTGTGTTACTCTGTGGATCCGTTTCTTTAAAAAAAAAAAAACAAACTCTTGAGACAAAAAAAAATTTGATTTAAAATTGGTACAGCATCATCTCAAATCTTTTACAGACAATGAAAGAAAAGGTCCCTGTCCAGAAAAAGAGACTCCTTAAAGTCATGGAGGTGAAGCATCAGTAAATAATGGGGGAGAGGGTTCAAGAGCCCAGTGGATCTCTGAGATCGAAAGACGAGGGCCTGAGGTTTGGATGTTCCTCTTCACATGGAGAGTCTGCTTAACATCGAAACAAACAGATTAAAGATCACCTTGTGGGTGATCTTTAACTTCCAGGAGTGTTCAGCCTTTGAGTAAACGAAACACATATAAGATCAAGACAGATTCCTGAATGCCAGTTTATTTGTTCTTTTACAATAATAAATAAAGCCAACATCTTCATGTAGGCAAGGTCAGCCCAGTTGAATAGGAAGCCAGCTTGTAACTTTGAAAAAGATTTGTAAATACCAGATCCTACAAAAAAGGAAAGTAGACAACATTGCAATTAGGTAATTGAAAGAAAGTTCTTTCACTGGGATAGCTTTTGACAATGTGGTCAAAGACACTTAAGACCAGTTTTGGCTAACTCCTGTATCTCCTTTGGGACCTTGTATCTCCATAGGCTAGTCTTATGGAGACATACATTTTTTTTTTTAATCTTTTTTCCATTTACTATTGGGCTGTGCTATCTTTTATTGATGCCTTATTTTACTTCCTCAGCATATATGTTAATATAATTTTCTAGGCCACAGGTTTATTCCAATAAATTTAACTTAACTCTGCTTAGATCAGTATTTCTAAAAATGAAGTTATAGGTACCTGCATCAAAATCACCAGAGATGTTAAATAATTCAGCTTTCTGGTCCCACCCAGAACCACTAAAGCAGAACCAACTGGAACGGTTCCTGGGAATCTGCATTTTAAAAACTCCTCAAATGATATTTACTTATCCAACTAAACTTTTTTTTTTTAAATCATTGGCTTGGGTCTCTACTCTGATTGCTTAATTAGGAAAAAAATCTATACCCACCAATTTAAAAGTTGTTTGAGATGGGTGCTTTTAGTGTAGGCCAACTTTTCCAACCCAAATTGATAGTTTAGTTTTACTCTCAGAGGACTAATTTATTTGAGGCTCTTAGAAGATTCTTCATTCTGAGGCCCTCAAGTAGTACTAACAAGTACATGATCATTTCACACCATCAAAGAATTTCAAATCTAAATCTACTACTTTTTTCACAAAAGTGCATATCTTATACATATATGATGAAATTTAATCCATATAGACATTCATTTACCAACTGCTTTAAGTAGCTACTGTATGTTAGACCTTTTCAGATGTAATCTTTTAAAAGTTTTACTAATATTTATATATTTGGTTATTTTTTTATTTCTTTTCATGAATTTCATTAACAAAATCTTTTTTGAGGGTCTGTCATATATCAGAAACTACCCAATGTACCCAAAATTCACTGTTGGCTAGAACAGGGTGCCAGCTAATGCATGATTCAATTGTTATTTACAGCATAATCAAATGGAAAGAAATTTCTTCAAAATACAACTCTGTAAGGACTTTGGTTTCGCCGAATTTGAGTCAGCAAATTTTGCAAAAGATAAGTGAGGTTAAGTTGTAGTTGATTTCAATATCTATATTTAGCACCATAAGAAGGGCTATTCTTAAAATGTCTAAAAATTATTTTTAAAATTTGTTAAAAAAGGGCAGGCCAGCAACCTGTAAAGAGAAGTACATTCAGTTTACTGTGCATATTATAAAACAATAAATTATGAACACATGATTCTAATACCAATAGATGACTCTTGAACAGTGAGAAACTAGAGATAACCCTTGACCAGCATAACCAAGGGTATGTTGGTCAAGGGTTATCATCAGTCTGGGTTCTCATCTCTGTTTCCTCTTTTCCAACCCAAGAAATCCCTGGTGACTTATTGCTTTTTGAAAGTGGGCAGGGTAAGGATAGGAGAGGGCCGTAAGACCAGGTTGTGGTATGGAATCATATCCTGCTTGGGATCCTGGTTAAAATGGAGTTTTACTCTAAGGAGAGCTTATACCAAAGTATATCTTAATCAATCCTACTGATACGTCTTTCCATTCTCCCTCCAGCTTCTCTCTGGGAGGCATTTAGGACAAGCGCAGATTACTTACATCACGTCTAATACTCCCAGGGCAACCCAATGTTATACAGAATACATACAATAGAAATCCAATTACAGTTTAGCATTCCATTTGATTTACTTGTTTTAAAATTCTGGCAGATGTTAAATAGGTTCAATAAACTCAACAGTAATCTAAAGTCTCTAGATTATATTTAAAATAGTTCTGAGGAACTCAGTAAAATGTCAATTTCCCCCTGATTTGCTACTACCTTGCATATTGTTTCCTATGAAACTATTAATTTTCCTGCTTCACAGTCCCCGTCCTCATCAGTCCACATTTATGTCCCTTCATTCCTTCAGATGAGGCTCTGAATGGGCTGAAGCTCCCTGTGACATGCCGAAGGCATCACGAGATCCAGATCCTGACAGGAAGCCAGGAAGATGGACCAGCCATCCATTTGTTAATGTGTCACACTCGAATTACACATGACTGGCTGCAAAATTAAATTGCTCTTTCAGGATATCAGCAGAGACACAGATACCACATTATAGCTCTGTGTTCCTATTGTTTTCGGATCAGAAAATGCTTTACTTGTGTACCCTTGCTAAATTGTGTTCACTGAAAGTGCAGATTGGAAAGGGTATTGATTGCAGCTTTCCCCAGGCCTGGAGTGGTTCTGTGATTTCAGAAGTGAACATTTAGAAGGAAAAAGTGTGTGTTTCCAGCCTTGGCACCTGGAAAATTCTGGAAACCTTTAAAGACAAAGACTGATAATGAGATGATGTTATTAAACTTCCTGGGAGCGATCTGTGCAGCTGTGTCCATTCTCTGCTTCCTAATCTAAAGTTCTGCATTCAGACTTAATAAGTCTTCCATGTATAATCCTCAAGGCCTGCAAATACAGTTGCATCCATAATAATGGCTGCTGTACATACAGTGTGATGAAGAGAGAGAAAGCAGGGCCCCAACAGCCAACACATATCACTGGCAAAAGATAAACACTGCAAACTTCAATGATTCAAACTTTTCTCTACAGGAGGTAAATACAGATGAAGTTGCCATCACTTGCAAGGGATTTCAATTATGCTTGAATCAAGGTCAAAAAAATATGATATAAATAAAGACCGCCCACATGAGAACACACAGAGGCTATTTATCCAGAGCTAGATATAGCAAGGGAGTCAGCCACCATGACTTGTGTTTGGCAGAGACTCCAAGGCAGGCAGGGAGTGAAAATGCTTTATGGTGAGGAGGAAAAAAAAAGGCATCAGGTCTGCTCTGGTTGGAGGGCGTTGGCATGGGGAAGCTGAAGGCAGCTACTAGAAGCAGGGCATCCTATGTGATGGACTAAGAAAATATTTGCCTTTCTGTGTTGGTCCTGAGTTAGAAGAAGAGGCAAAATGTATGGAAGCTGGCAGCCATTGAACAGCTCCTGAGTATCTGGGGCCAGTTGCTGCAGAGGCTGTGGTTTGGCTTCCCGGGCTGGTTCCCTCAAAGGTTGTGGGTCTGAGTTCTATTGCCACATAGTTTATCCCACCATGGTCCATTTGTATATTCAGTTACTGCAGTGGAAGTGAAAGCAGCATTGTTAACTTCGTGTCGGAAGATGGTGGGTAAACATAATATCCAATACTTCTTTTGAGAGTTTAGGATCACACACCTTAAAGGCTAACGATAGCAACAGACTGAAAATGAGAAAGGTGCTCCTAGTCTCCTTGGCTTCTGCTAAAGAGGCAGGGAGTCAAAATAGCTCTGAAAATGAATGAAGTGATCTTCTCGTGAGAAACTACACCCACATGCTTCAGTAGCTATAGGAACCAGATGATGCTTTGCTTTTGTACTAGGTCATGAAGGACCTCTCTGTTGTAGGCAAGATGACCAGAGTTGAGAGGCGGAATGGATCGGTGTGAACCAGCACGGTCAAGAAGGCTTTCGTGGGGAATGTATAGGTGAAACAAGCCCTTCCAGAGTTGGGCAGGGAAAGAACTGGTGGAGAGACAGTTTATGTACTGTGGATACAATTAGTAAAGGTGTATATTTAGAGATGAGATGGTCAATTTGACTACAGATTCTGCTATGGCAGAATGATAGCAGAAAGTGAAATGAAAGAAAGGTGTAGAAGATATCATAAAGACTATGAAATGCAGCTCTATTGATGGAAAAGAAAAGGAAAGTAAGAAGTGAAGTTGGTTTAGGAGAATGTTGTATTCAAATCTGGATGTGTATTTTTGGACCTGACAGAAGCAGGATATTCAAAAAGAATTAACTGTAGGCGGCTGAATGTCTCCCATTATGTTTTAAAATGGAGAATCATGGCAAGTATATATTTGAAATACTCTCCAGAGAAGTGATATTTTGAAGCTGTAAATATATTCCCCTTAGGGAAAGGTTTTACAGAAAAAAGCACACAAATCTCTTGAAACTTGAGTAATGGCCGCACACAGTGAAAGGAGAAATAAGAATTAGTGGAAAATTCAGAGAAGTAGGATTAGAAATCCACATATTACAGTTCCAAAGAATCTTGGGAAAGTCCATAAAGATGATGGAAGTAGGGGTCATATGAAGTTATCAGGAAGAAGAAACACTATGGAAGGCACTGTACCAAATGTCCTGATGCTATAGTTCAAAATGTTCTTTCATTAGCTGATTAACTAAAATGACTATATTTTAAACACAAAATGAGTTTTAAAAGTATCAAGTTTACAGCTTTGGCTGCCTTGTGTGAAAACTGAACACACAGAAAAGGAGGCCTGGCTGCGTCTGTTTGGAAGCCCGCAAGCTAAATTATTTATACATAATTGAAATGAACAAATCAACTGAAGAAGTTACCATTCACACATACCTAATAAATAAATAGCTGGTTATGTGAGAATATAGGAAAATATGTTATAAATACAAATGGTTTCAAACCAGCAGAAATTGACTTCAATCTTTTTTTTTTAATGTATAATTACTGATATCAGAGGCAGTTTGTGTAAATTTTACCAAAACACACTGAGTTGGGAAGAATTATGAAATGTATAAACACAGAATAATTACACTATATCATTGAGAGAACTAGTCACGCAGTTTTTTGAAGAATGAATCTTTACACACCTTTTACAAAGGGACCCTCCTAAGAATTGAAACTCTGGCAATTATTTTTAGGGCCAAATTATTTGACCTTTATTTCATCTCTCTCACCAAAGTGTACATAATAAGACATACCTTAGGAAGGAGTTTATTTTTATTTTATTTTTAATTTATTTGGCTGCATCGGGTCTTAGTTGTGGCACGTGGGATCTTTGTTGTGGTGCGCGCTTCTCTCTAGTTGTGGCGCGTGGGCTTCAGAGCACACAGACTCAGTAGTTGTGGCTCGGCCCGTGGGATCTTAGTTCCCCAACCAGGGATCAAACCCACATCCCCTGCGTTGGAAGGCGGATTCTTAACCACTGGACCACTAGGGAAGTCCAACGAAGGAGTTTAAAATGAGTATTCATTCCAACCCATACCAGGTATCTTTTCTTAGAGTCTTTATCATGATTCTTTTTTTCACTGAGTACATAGATATCACTCATAATACTAAATGTGATGACTTCATGAGAAAGGATGAATTCCAATTCTGTTTGTGGGTGTGAAAATTGGTGGATGATAAGCAAGAGATATCACAATTTTAAATATGCGTAATTACAACCTAGTATTACACTGTTAAAAATGTAACTGTGTAAAATGGTTAATGTAAATTGTATATGCAAAGTAAAATATTGAAAACAATTGAAGCATCTAGTAAAAGAATAGCCAAATAAATTGTGGCATATCTATATTATGCAGTAATTTTCCGTTATTTAAAAAATGAACCTTTTAAAATGTGAAAGTATGATCCAATTGTAAAAAATCAAAATATGATCCCAGAACTCCCCTACTGGTCCCTGAAGAAATCCCAAGGTCCAGAGATCCCAAGAGATCAGGTTTACTCTGCAAAGAGTGGTCACACAATTATTTGTTATTTTTTGTATACAAGTCCTTTGTGACATATATGTTTGCAAACATTGTCTCACAATAGGTGGCTTACCCACTTATACTTCTTAACAGTGTCTTCTGATGAAAAAAAAGGTTAGTTTTCATGAAATCTATTTTTACTTTTTTTTAATTTATTGTTTTCAATGAACTAAGAAATATTTGTCTCTTACCATGCCAGAAAGAAAATGGAAAATATAATTTCCATTATATTTTCTTCTAGAAGCTGAGTAGTTTTAGCCTTTATTTTAGGGCATGTTCAATTTAAGTCAATTTCTCTGTATGATGTAAGGTAAATGTCAGCTTATTTTTTATATCCAGCATCATTTATTAAAGATATTCTCCATTTCCCATTGAACAGAGGAATTGACACTCTTTTCCTTGATATATTTACTTATCCTTATGTCAATTGCATACTGCTTTTAGACTAAGCTTTACAGTAAACCTTAAAGTCAGATACTATTTATCGTCCAACTTATCATTTGTTTGTTTTTCAAGATTGTTTGGCTAGTAGAGGACTTCTGCAATTTCATCTATATTTTAGAAATGGCTTGTAAATTTCTATTTTTAAAATATACGGGGATTGTGACTGGGTTTATATTGAATCTATAGCTTTATTTGGAGACAGGAGTCAATTTAAGAATACTGAGTCTTCTAATCTATAAACTTGACTATCTTTCAATTTAGCTAATCTTCATTAATTTATCTTATCAAAGTTTTATTGTTTTCAGTGTAGGGATATTAGACAGCTTTGGTTAAAATTATTCTTGAATATTTTATAGTTTTGGTGCTATTATAAATAGAAAACAGTTTTCTGAATTTCATTTTCCATTTGTTTGCTTGTAGTACGTATACAGAAATATTATTGACTTCTACACTTCTTGGATTTGTGTTTTTTATAGCACCAGAAGTTTTACATCCATATTACTATAACTTATGATGCATCTTATCTATGGTTCTGATTAAGAACTTAATTGAGTTGGATAGAGAATATCGATGCTGTGCTACTCCAATCCAGGTGAAACCTTCCTAACTTGAATAATTGTGATTAATTACATTGCATTGCATCTAGGCCCAGGCAATACCCACACACTCACACTTTTATATATAAATATATACATACATTCACATATATATACTGTATATATATATTCATATATATACAATACATACATATATTCAGATTATATATACCTGCATAATATATATATATACAGTTCAGTATATATGTGTATACTTATCCATATAAATATAGATACATACGCATAAATAACCATTCAATTAACCAATAACTGTGATTATTTTGGGTAGTCCTAGGAAAACTACTTAACTCCTCTGTATTCCACTTACCTTTATGCAAATAAAAGTAACAACTCTAATCTGTACTGGGAAGGTTACTGGGGTTAATAAAGATAATTAAATTTGTTAGGAAATATTTGAGCAAAATTTTATTTCTATATCACACCATTTGATATCTATATATAATTTCTTACCATCTCCCCAAAGTGTGGCATTTTCTGCTATTTGTTTTTTTCTAAAATAGTGCAGTGGAAAGTATATTAAAAACTTTGGGCCTGACCAGATTTATTTTTAAAAAGCCAGCAAGATTAGAATTGCATGTTGTTTTAGCCTGGAATAGAGCTTTGGTGTTTTATATTGTTATTATTTTATGTGAATATCTTTGATGGTAGGGAGTCTTAGAAGGTTTTGGTATGATTAGTTCCAAAGTTGTTTTCATAATGAAACAGAAATGTAAAGTCAAGGGCTAAAATCCTGGTTGTAAGGTTTTTTGCTTTTGTTTTCAAATATTTTTATTTTATTAAAAGGATTTAGGCTTGCCCGAATAGTCTTGATGCCTAAGTCTGTCAGTTGCCTTTCATAAGATTCTAAGACCACATAATTATAAATGGGAAAAGTTCTTATCTGAACAGCTTTCTGATCATTGGCTTGTTTACTATACGGGTAGCCATTCTGAATAATGTAATGAATATTATATTTTCTACTCCACTCCTTCTTTCTTCCATGCTGTGATGATCCCAAAAGAAAGCAAAAATATGCTGATGTAATTACAGGTTCAGGGTAATATCTATAGGAGTTTAATGCAGTTTCTTATGCTTCTAAGGATATAAGCCTTTCAATTAATCACAGTTTAAATTATCCAACTGGTTATTTTAATTTCTTCTTATGCATTGGAGATTTTTTCCCCTTCTTTTGTTAGTTTTAGAAATAGAAAATATGCTCAGTGGACATCTTACCTCTTAGCTCCAAAGGTATATCCCATTCTTACCCTGGTTTAAAATTTGTCTATTTTTGTGAAAAATGAGGTAGCAATTTTTAATATTGCTGCTCAGCAATCAATACTGAAACAGAGATCTGGATTTCTGTGAAAGTTACATATTCATGACTCAATTTTTTTAAATGCAGTGCTGTCATTAATATTAAATACTTTGGAGCCAAAGTAATATTATCTCTGTGTTATACCTTACACATTTAATATATTATGGTAATGAGTAGGTAGTAGATGTTGGAAAAGTGACTGGAAAGTGACAAAGTAATGTCATTTCGTGCCTCTCCATCTTTTAATATGGTTGGCTTCTCTGGGTCTGTCCTGTTTTGGTTTATGGTTTTTTGTTCTATACCTCATTTGGCATGTTTGCAAATAAGTATGGATTTATTTATTGTTTATACATAGACCAAATCTATTTTCCATCCCTCACCCCACACTACATTGCTACTATTCTTACTTTCAATAGTCAGCTATGTTTTTAGGGATTATAATGCTTCACATCTCTAAGTCTTATTTATGGTGTCTTAAAGATCGAATTAAGGAATTACATGATGTAACTGATTCATGTTGTGCTTGGTACAGTATAGTCACTACTAGTTCAATAAATGGTAGCCTTGTGAATACAAATCCTCATCCTCATCGTCATCCTCATCATTACCGTAGTCATCATAGATGCTAAATAGACTAACTCAGCACTATTTTTCGAATACATAATATCTACCACTGCGCTAGGCTTTGGATTAAGCTCTTTGAGTGAGGATGCAAATCATAAAATATGAGGCTTAATAACTACAAATATATAAGCAAACACATACAGTTCAGCAAAACAACTTATTCTCTTTGAAATGGTGAAGCAATGTCATACTAAGCTATTTTATTAAAAATAACTTGTTTGAAAATTACAGTAAGGGATGTCATATGTCAATGGAAATTCCTTAGCTAAAATTAGCTTTGAGAATTTTGTCTCTGAGTATCATCTCCCCAAGCACAGGTACTTTATTTAAAGTCCATAATGACAGAGTTTGGTGCTCTGGGAAAAGAGGAGCATGCCCTGTCACTCTTTCTTCCTGAGTGACGTGTGAGGAGTGGGGCACTCATGAAGGTGGCAAATCTGTTGAGAAAGGTTCTCAGGCTGTGTTACCTGAATTTGTCTCCCGGCACCCAGAAAAATAAGTAATCATGTGATTAGTAAGTCTCATTTTGGAGTTAGTTAGGTTTTTGTGTTAAGTGTTGGTAATTCACAATTACTTCTTCCCTAGTAATGGAAATATACACTCTTTTGCCCAAACTCTTTCTCCCAATTCTCTACCAAGAACTCCTGAGACTCTTATCCTCTTCATAGTTATTATGTATCACTTCATTGCATATTTTCCTTGTTTTTCACTCTCCATGGAAGAGTGGACTTCAGATGAATTTAAACTTTATTCATGTGTGACAAAATTATTAACAACACACAAATCTTTATAAAAATCTAATTAAATACCAAGATTGATTATATGTTTACTTCTGCCTTTTAAATAATTACAGATCTTAATCAGGGCCTTGTATGGTGCTGGGAATATAATTCATCATCTGCATACCAGAGAATCCTCAAACACTGTTTCTATTTTCTGTCCTGCAAAGTGATCTGGGGTATCTTTCATACACTCATTTTCTATAGGGGTTTAACTCTCCATGACCTATGTGTGGGGATGTCCTTGATGGGTCAGAGAAAAGGAGGGTCACATAAGTACCTATTTACTTCCTTTAGGCGCCTTCTTTTTTTTTTTTTTATGTCCCACAGAGGCAATGACCCATTTCCCCATTCTCTGTTACTCCCAAATACCACCCTGTGGCCCCCTATTTCATCCTTACTCCTTCAGGTATACTGTTATTGTTCAAAGCTATTGATCATAAGAAAAAAGGAAAGGATCTTCTCAGGATCTTTGCTCCCACCAAAATTGCATCTGCATTAGTGGGCACACCTAAGAATTCACTTCAGTCGTATTCACCAAGTCTAAATATCTCCCCATTCTGATTTTTCCTGCAGCAAAACTACATGATGCATACTAAGATCTAGTTTTATATATTTTATGTTTCTACTCTTTGGTTCTGAAATTATTTTAGAACTGCACGTTGTTCACAAACTTTTAACAGCTATCAAATGTAAGGGACTACCATTAGAAAACAGCTGGCACTTCTTCAGAACTTTGATGACTAGCAGTAACTACTAAGTACATGATCAAGGCAAGACTTTCATAGGAAGTCTTGCATAGAAGAATATTGATTTTCTATTAATAAAATATTTTCTTACAAAATTTTAAGGAAAAAAATAAGAATCAATAAAATATGAAAGAAGAAATATGACAAGAAATGTGCAGGACCTGAGTAAAGATGATTTGAGAGAGTAGTAGATTTTACCATGTTCCTGAGCATCTTAATTCAAGTATCACTTGCCCTATAACATACTCTTATCACTTTCTGAATTAACTTACTTATTTGTTTATTTATATATTTTCTGCTTTTGACACTAAAATATATGTTCTGTAAAAGTAAATATTTTACCTATCTTGTTTACAAAGCACCTAGCACAGAACCAGGTGATCCATTAAAAAAAAAAGGTGACAATTTCAATCTTTCATATAAAGAGTTCTTATAATCCAACAAGTAAAAATAATGTCTGCTGCAGAAAAATAAAGTCATGAAGTGGCAACTCCAATATAAAGAAATACAACTAGCTAATAACTAGCTTACTGTCAATAACTAGTCAAAAAAATGAAAAATTATGACACAATTGACCTCCATTTAAAAAATAATTTAGTAATATGTATCAAACGAGTTTAAATAGTCTCCGTCCTTTGACCTAGGACTATATTTCTGATGAGTAAACAAGAGATATTTTTAAAAGTACATACAAAATAATATACAATATTCCTTGATATGAAAAATTGAAAAAAACAACCTAAATACCTAGCAATAAGATATTTATTATTATCTCCATAATAATTCTATGCAGACTACTAAAAATTGTGTTCAGAGAATATAAAAGGATTTTGAAAACTCCACAGAACAATGTTGATTGAGAAATGCAGAAAGCAAAGTTTCTATATAGTACTATCTTAAATTTGTATTATGTATAAGGATTTGCAAATATGCACATATGCATATAGAAAAATGATTGGGAAAACACGTAAAAAATTAACAGCAACTGTCTCTGAGTAGTGTAAATTTTGTTTCTTTATACTTTTTTGGTATTTTTTATATTTTCTACACTGACAGATGGACTGATTTTATAATTTAAAAAGTCAATAATATTATTGTTAATATTTAGAAATAACATCTGGTGATTTGGAAATATTGAAGGATGTCTATATTAGGAATATTAGTTTGAATAAAGAACTATCTACATTTTATTCTAAATGATAATTATCTTAATGGATAGAAAAATAAGTCTAAGACCATTTTTGGAGAGAGAAGGGGTTTCCAATTACGGGAGCAAGTGTTCTAAATATTTTCAAAAGTTCTCAATCCCCCTTGTTAGAGGAGTATTGTTATAGTTTTCTGAAACCAAGTATGATGCCCTTGGGAGAAAACAGAATTTTGAAAGGAATTTTGTATCTATGTAATTTCAATCTTCTGAATCATTCTATATTATTTGGAGGTTAGCTAGCATTCAGTGCATTAAAGAAAAAAACCACAAAAACAAACATAACAAAAAACTAGTCCATCAACATGTAAGAAATCAAGAACACCCTCTTGTTACTAGGAGGGAAACTAAGGCACAATTAAAGAAAATTCCCCGTGTAAAATCATGTGCATTATAAATTCTCCACCAATAATGAAGGTTACTTTTCAAAAGCTGAAGCAATAGTCATAGCAGCCTCAAGACTCCAGCTAAATATAAGCACAAAAACAGTATACTTGTTGTAAATACAGCAATCAAGCAGGAGCAGCCCAAATTATGCAGAAGAACCACTTCAATCAAGTGAGGCAGAAGGTGAAAAATCACAACCCTGATCATCTTGAGACTTAGGAAACAGTAAGTTAGAAGAAGATAGAAACAAAAGTGGCAGGATCATTTTGAAAAATCAATTATTAATGGATGAGGCAAATAACCTTATGTAAATATTTATCAAATGGATAACTTTCCTAGGGGTTAGGTCATCATAATTAGTCGGTATTTAACATTAGTCTACACTCTGCTCGGGCAAGAGGGTAGCCACGTGAATTCTTTACATAAATACCAATATTGTGGTGGTGGGAGAGTTGCCAGATTTAACTACTAATAATACGTATCTGGAAACCCTGGGTGGAGAGGAAGAGGGAGGGAATAAAGAGGGTTGGAGAAAGTAACAGAAAATGGTTATAGACATGGCTGCTTTTATAAAGACCCAAATCTTTTGTCCTAGTATTCCTGTAAGTGGAAGTTACCCTCTGGAACAGCAGATCTTCTAACCACCACTCTTGCTATTATAATGGCTGTCTTTCCGAGGTTTGGCTGGACAGTTTCTAATGTACCTCAAATTTATTGAGAACCACTGAACAAATTCAGGGATAGAAGTTTTGGGTGGGGAAGTGGGGGAATCCATGTTCAGGAACAGACTCACAGCTATTAAGTCCTTCCTGCAGCATATACACTTAAAGATCCCAGGGGTGGAACCATGACACTGGTATTTGAACTCTCAATTTGGGCATGAGGAGCAAAGGTAGAGGGAGAAAACTGTTTGGAGCAGAAGACACCTGATTTCCATCATTTGTGTAACTGAAATTTTCTGCCAAGTTGATCACACAAGGTTTTTTTTTTCCCTATACCTTCTGTACATACTCAAACAAATATCTTTTATTCATTTATTTATTTTTAATGTAAGTGTAGTTGATTTACAATATTATATAAGTTTCAGGTATACAACATAGTGATTCAATATTTTTATAGCTTATGCTCCATTTAAAGTTATTATAAAATATTGGCTATATTCCCTGTGCTGTACAATATACCCTTGTTGCTGATTTATTTTTTACATGGTAGTTTATATCTCTTAATCCCACCCCTCTATCTTGCCCCTCCCCCTTCCCTCTCCCCACTGGTAACCACTAGTTTGTTTTCTGAATCTGTGAATCTGTTTCTGTTTTGTTATATACATTCACTTGCATTATTTTTTAAATTCCACATATAAGTGATAACACAGAGTTTTTGCCTTTCTCTCTCTGACTTATTTCATCAAGCATAATGCATTCTAGTTCCATCCACATTGTTGCAGTTGGCAGAATTTCATTCTTTTTTATGGCTGAGTAATAGTCCATTGTATATATTTACCGCATCTTCTTTATCCATTCTTCTTTTGATGGACACTTAAGTTGTTTCCATATCTTGGCTGGCAATTTTAAATAATGCTGCTATGAACATTGAGGTGCATGTGTCTTATCAAATTAGTGTTTTTGATTCCTTTGGATGTATACTCAGGAGTGGAATTGCTGGATCATATAGATCTATTTTTAGTTTTTGGAGGAACCTCCATACTATTTTTCATAGTGGCTACACTAATTTACATTTGCACCAACAGTGTACTAGGGTTCCCTTTTTGCTACATCCTTGCCAACATTTGTTATTTGTGGTCTTTTTGATGATAGCCATTTTAACTGGTGTGAGGTGATACCTCATTGTGGTTTTGATTTGCATTTCTATGATGATTAATGATGTTGAACATCTTTCATGTGCCTGTTGGCCGTCTGTATGTCTTCTTTGGAAAAATGTCCATTCAGGTCTTCCACCCAATTTTTAATGGAGATTTTTGTTGTTTTGATATTGAGTTGTATGAGACATTTACATATTTTAGATATTAACCCCTCATAGATCATAACATTTGCAAAGATTTTCTCCCATTCAGCAGGCTGTTTTTTCATTTAGTCCATGATTTCCTTTGCGGTGCAAAAGCTTTTAAGTTTAATTAGGTATCATTTGTTTATTTTTACTTTTGTTTCTTCTGCCTTAGGAGACAGATTCAAAAAAAATATTGCTATGATTTATGTCAATGAATGTTCTGCCTAAGTTCTCTTTTGGGAGGTTTATGGTTTCAGGTCTTAGATTTAGTTCTTTAATCCATTTGAAGTTTATTTTTGTATATGGTGTGAGAAAGTATTTTAATTTCATTCTTTTACATGAAGCCGTCCAGTTTTCCCAGAATCACTGATTGAAGAGGCTATCTTTTCTCCATTGTATAGTCTTACCTTTTTCATTGTAGATTAATTGACCATAAATTTGTGAGTTTTATTTATGGGCTCTCTATTCTGTTCCATTGATCTATGTGTCTGTTTTTGTGCTGGTACCATGCTGTTTTGATTACTGTAGCTTTGTGTTACAGTTTGAAGTCAAGGACTGTGATAGCTTTGTGTTACAGTTTGAAGTCAAGGCTTTCAAACAAATATCTCTTAATTCTCCTAGGCTTTTTCCAATCCCTCTTTCTTAAAAAAAAATTAGCCTCCAATAAACAATTAAATTAATGAGGAAAAAGGAATTCCAGACATCTTAATATTTATGACATTAAACTTCCACAGGTCATCAAACTGCTGAGTAGATGTTTGGAATCTCCCTTTAGTAATCATTCAAGTGCTCCTATTGTCTGCAAATCTTACTCTCTCTAATAATTTTATGAGAACACCATTTTTTCCTCCTGTATTGTGAAAAATTAAAGTAGCCATATTTCTGATTAGCCATTGAAGAAAAGTACCAAATTAGGAAAAAAATCAGAGTTTATGAAGCTTAATCAAGAATTTTTTTAAAATTAGGGAACTCAAATCTTAATAAAGCACACTAAGTAAAAACAGGCAAAACAACATAATAGCAAGAATCATTCAATCACTACTTACTATTACGTTCCAGGAATGTTCTGGATGCTGGAAGAAAAAAAAGTGTAAGACGCAGTCATTGCACTAATGGAACTTGCATTCAAGTGGGGAGACAGACTTGTAAAATTCTATTATGGTGAGAGTTATTAAAGGAGTGGGAAGGAGATGAGGGTTACGGAATTCCAACAAGAGGGCCAGGGAGAGCATCAAAGAGGGGCTGACAGCAGAACAGAGGGAAGGCATTTGGGGCAAAGGGAATAGTGTTAAAAATATTTATGGTGGACTTAAAATTTAGTTCTTATCATCCTCTCTATTTTGATTTTTTTCTTTCTTTTGAGACACTAAGATCATTACTAATTTATATTCTGGCATAAAGTGATATTTAGAGAGCTTCCAAAAACTACAATAGGGTCTGACTCAATTGCCCAATAGCTTCAGCTTCTTGGCTTTAGCAAGTTTCACTTTCTGCCCTTCCGAGGACGGCCAAAACCCAGGTACTTCAAAATTTAGTTTGTTTTTCTGCTGGGTAAGTTTCTCATCTTAAGATTCCTCTTCTCCTAAGCCAAGTTCACTTCCACATGTTTTCTGATTGACTCTTACTCGATCAGGACAAATTGATGAATACAAAATTTATATTCCACACCTTTTTATTCCTCAATATAACAACTCCCAGCCTTCTCAGATGCTCTATGCCTTTCAGGGTTAAGGCATGTGCTTCCTCTCCATAGGGTCTTTATATAATAAGCTTTCTTTTTGATAATGGAATGGAAAATTCTATTCCCAGCTGACTGCATTTTATGCACAGAGAACAGGAAAGGCCAGGTAATTTGGATGTAGGATATCTTCCAGTGTTCCACTAACTTATACCATATGCTGGAGCCATCCACGTATGATCCCTGCTCTGAGCTCCAGCTACTCTTTTGTTTGTCATTCAGGAAGGCTTTGGATGTCAGTAAACTGTGCTCTCTAGCCCTCTTCTCTGAGAGGATAGGTGAAAGGGAGAGGGAAAAAGGGGGATACATTTCAAGGGCAATGAATGTTTCATTGAGAGAATGCCTTTTCTCTTCATCACACAATTAGTAATCATAATATTTGGATAGAATACCAGGAGGTACAGTCTAGAACATGTATGTGATATTCACGTTTGTTTTCATTCGCAGAGTATAAAATACACAGAATATAAGAATAACAAGCAAATTTTAAAAATACTTGGATCATAATGTGTTCCCTGATTCACAAAATAATGCCTTTTGTTACCTCCAGACACTAAACCTTGATAAGTTAAAAGTCATAGAAGCTATATCAGCAATGCTCCTTTTCTACTTTAATGATAAAATTGGAGAAAGCCAGGATGGTGACTTTATTAGAGATGGTGAACTAAATATGATAAAATGATAGAAGAAACAACACATTTACAAAACTATAAACAGTTTATAATGATTTTCATTAGTAGTTCATTCAAAGTGTATTCATGAATATGTAGTTTTGTGCATTTTGATTAAAGCCTAAGGACCGAATAAAAATAAAGTGTGGGATAACTAGATAGAAATATTTCAATGCTTCAAACTGATGAATTTTGAATTATTTTAGTCTTCACTAAAATTTGGCAAGTTTGTATTTTAAAGGCATATTATTTTATCAGAGATTTATTTTACAAAAAGCAAAGGACAAATTCAATAGAAGCCTATCTAGATGACCAAAACTAAAATATTTTCTCGAAGTGTAAAGGGAAAAGAAATAGATTTTCAATAAATAGATTCAAGGTTTAATTTTCACTTTTTGCTGACTTTGCATGGTTGCTGGCAGATATGTGACTAATAAAATCAGAAATCCTGAAGTTGCTTCTCAATTTTTAAAAAATAGCTACATAGCATTCCCCTGTAAAAATTTGCCCAAAGCATTGAACCAATCCTTTACCCACATAAGTCAGCTTTTTTCTTATATTGAGCTATTATAAACAGATCTAACATAAACATTTTTATGCATACATATTTGCTCACAGGAGTGAATTTTTTAGTATGGCTTCTTAGAAGTGTAATTACTGGATCTAATGACATCTGCATTTTACATTTTTACAAATTTACCCAAACTCAGTAATGAACGTTTCACCTCATTTTATCCAGTGGTACCCCTGCAACTGCTGCTTTGCTGAGGTGATATTAAGGAAAGGAGTTGAATGCTGAAGGGAAGAATAAATAGGAAAATGTAAGAAAGTAAGGAGGTAAACAGGAAGATAAAAGGACAGAAAAAAATTGTGGGAGTTGGGAGGATTAAGGTAAGAAATGCATATTGTGCCGTGAATTTAAATGTCAAGTCCATAACTCAAGACTCCATATTTTTGGTGAGCTTCAGACACATTACCTGCACATTTAATGTATGCAGTTTATGTTGATATCTCATTGACTGTGAAAGTAGAATACTTAAAATGAAAATTGCCAGCTGCTTCTTCTAGTTGCTTATTTCATCCTAACAAATGGTACCACCATCTACCTCAAACATTAGAACAGAAACCAAGGTTTTTCCCCTGATTCTTCCCTCCTCCTCCTACTTCACATTTACAATCCATCACTCTATTCCATTATTCTTCTACTTAAATATTTCTAGAATTTGTTCAATTTTCTCCACCCTGGCTATCCCTACCTGAGATTAAGATTGTTAAATTTTTCACCTGGAGTTCAGAGAAAGTTTGTTTTTTTTTTGTATGATTGCAGTTTCTTATTCTATTTTTTCCTTTGCTAGTTTGGCAACTTCACACTTAATATTAATCTTTTCACAGTTAAACTTGATATCTTATCAGGTATACTTAACAAATTCTAAAATTTATCACACAATCCCACCATCTAAAAATGCAAGAGCCTTGGAAAATGTAAATCTTGTTGAATCCCTTTCTGACATATATAATATTGTGTGACTATATATTTGTTTAGTTATTTTAATTCATTTTAAACTCCTAAGTTTGGCATTATTATTATTTTATATGGATAATATTCAATTTACTTAAACTGTATAAGTTCTATATATACTATTTTTATTATTTGTATTATGTTTCCCCTCATTAGACTGTGAGCTCCAAAAATGCAAGATTTTTATTTTTGTTTTTGTTTGCTTAGAACTGTTCCTGGTACATAGTAGATATTCAATATGTATTTTGAGGAAACAAATACCTTTATCTATAAGTTTACCTATTCCTTGCCTCATTGTTCTTTTCTGCATTCAGATAACCTTTTTGGGATAATGCTTCTTCATAATATATGCATCATAAGTTTGCCATGGTAAGGATTTGTTGATGATTAAATCTCATGTGTTTATCTAAAAATAAACACTTTTGCCCTATTTCTGGCAGTTATAAGTCTAATTTGACAGTCTTTATTTTCCCCTCTTAGTGCTTAGAACATATTTTTCCACTGTCCTTTGGCATCCATTGATGAAATAAAAAATCTGTTATTGATCTAATTATCCTTCTTGATAGGAGAATCTTTCTGTCTGTTTTTACTGAGGTATATCTAGTTTTGCATTGATTCTCTCTCTGTCTCTTCTCCCTCCCTCCTGCTCCCTCTTTTTCTCTGTCTCATAAAATTCAGCTTCTTATCTGTTGGGCTTTTTGGTATATGAGGCTTCATATTTTTACTGTTTCTGGAAATTTTTCAGACATTATCCTTAAAATAGTAATATTATCTCTGCCTCATTCTCTTTATTTTCTCTTTCTGAGACTCCAGTTAGACATATATGTACTCCTTCCTCCCATTCTATCCTCATGTCTCTTCCTGAGTTCCCGTTTTCTTGCCTCTCTTTGCTGTATTTTGACTAGATTCTTTAGGCTTATCTTCTTACTTGCTTTTCCCTATAGCTGTGTGTAACTTGCTGTTTTACTCATTATTTTTCCAAAACTACTCATATTTTTCCAAAAATTTCATTTTTCTCAATATATACTCTAACATTTAAAAAAACCTCTTGTTGGTTGTTCATATTTGTGAGTCTATTCTTTATTCCTTAATATTTCATCCATAAGTGCTTTATATTTTGTACTGTAAGATCTAATACCTTATGTATTTGTAAGTCTAAAGCTGTTTTTATGTATTTTTTAACATTTTCTGTTGATTCTTATTTTTATGGCTTAATTATTTGTGTCTTATCTAAGATTATATTTAATTTTAATCTATGGAAATCATGAGGGCCCAACTGAGAATAGTTTATTCTAGACAGATTATTCTACCTGCACGCAAGGGGATAATATGGACCAGGAACCATCTTAGTTCCTTTTTAGTTCCAGGTCCCAGGCTTAAAACAGAAGTCTGAGGTTCAGGGTCCCCATCTTCTCAATGGCTCAGCATTGGTCTCTAGAGCTCTGATGTTGTCACCTGCCCTTGGCACATCCTTTCCTTTCCTGTGTGTTTACAGCTCTCAGCTTTCAGGATCCACTTTCTTTTTTCTTTGCTTACATTTTCTTCTTTGTTTATCACTGGTGATTACCCTTCCCTCCCATGAGCTTAGAATTTCATTAAAATTCCTTAAAAGAAAGGCTGAGCCCCTGATAGAGTTTCTTAACAGCTTTCTATATCTTCAGTTATATCTCCCTCCAGTCCATTTTTCATATTACAGCCAGATTTGTCTACACCAGAAATTCCACCCTCTTCAGTTTAGTATCCCACAAACGATTGCTTGCCAGATAAAATTAAAAGTAAAAATTCTTAACATGTTTGTCATGTCCTCAATAAATTTGCTCTCCAAGAATATTTCCAGCCTCATCTCTTGCTCCTCATTCCACTTCTCTATTTCAACATACAGGGGTTCTTTCAAGTTTTCAAAAGTGTCCTGCTGTTCCCACTTGTAGACATACATTGTTCTCTCTACTTTAATGTGCCAGGATACATTGGTCCCTATGAAGAATATTTCAACATACAGTTCATGCTTTCATTCAGTATGTAAAATATTCAGTAGACAACATAATTACTATGATGTAAAATTGTTAAATATCTGTTTATTTTTAAATTGTGGTTCCTCATTTAATTTCTTTGCTTTAAGTAAAGTTCTCAAGTAAAATATGATAAATTAGCCATATTGATATATAATAAATATATATAAATAGGTAGAAAATATGCACTAAATATACATATATATAATCTACTTACCTATCTGCATATACCCAAACACACACTCATGTACACATAATGAACACTTGAACATGGCATAATGCATTTGTTTTTTGGGCCATGTTTGCAGGGATGTGAAGTGCTGTTTCAGTTGTTGTCAGTATCAATTGTGAAAACGGTTGAAGTGATTGATCAGCATGTATGAAAGGAAACTGACATCCTTAATGTGTCTCTGACTCAGAGATCTGTGGGAACTTGGCAAAAGGAAATTGAAGCTGCAAAACCTATTTAAAGATGTTAAACACACACACTGGGTCTCTGTTTTTATGCACAATTAATGTTCCCCTAGGCTAAACTACTAAAGCTTTCATCATAATGGTGATATGCCTACAATGGACCTTAAGATCTTGCTTCGTGAATCAAGGAGGAAAGAAGAGCTCTTCATTACTAAGGGTCTTTGCGACACCTCTTTGTTCTCTTGCAGCTGGTGGATCTACTCTTCACTTTGCAGCAGGACAATAGAACTCCTATGAAGAAGTGGTGCTGTTTTTATTTTCTAATCTCATTTCCTCTGTCTTAAGCTGCCTTATTTCCACCTGACAGTCAAACGATAAAAAACACTGAGTCACCACCAATGTAGCAGAAAAGGAAAACAAAGGCTAATGTTACCCTACAGCACAGCTACAAACACAAAGAAAGCATAATTCCATGTCAGGGGTATAACCTGGTATGAATTACCTCGTTGAGTTTTTGACAGAAGAGAACAAGTGGCTAATGAAGTCCCGAGAGGCTTTGGGGGTTCAACTTATGAAACCTTTAGTATTATGACAGTGTCAGGACAGGTCAGTCTTACTGTTTCCCTCCCAAGATGGAACACACTTGTCCCCTCATGGTAAAATTAGACATTTGAAAAATGGTAGACTCAAGTAAATTCTGATACTCTTATCATAAGTTTCTGCTCTGAATATGTATTTGGTTTTCTTCTAATTTTAGGAGTGTCACATTTTATTACAGTCAATAATTAATGTTACATCATTTTGTTTTGTTAGTATACACAGTTTATGCATCTTTCTTCTTAATACAGTAAAATAAATATTTCTTGGCTGAAAGAGAATATTAAAACACAATTTGCAAGATATTGTGTAAAATCACTACATTTGTGTCATTGTTCTGTGAATTCAGAGCACAGACCTTGATGATACCAAGAACAATCCATGTAAGTTCACAGATTTTCTGGGCTCTTCGACAATGGGACCAAAATCAGTTCTTGTCCCAGTGCTAACTTTGAAAGGTGTAAGATGATTTAGCCACTTACATTGTGACATTTAGAGAAAAATAGAAAGGTGTTTTCTCTAGAATCTGTTCCTCATCATTTTATCAATATCTGAAATACATGGAATTAGCACAATATGAAATTTTAAATAATTAATATTGTTATGAGACTTACAGTCTTAAAATTGATTTCACAAACCATATTTCAAAACTGATGAGGTAAGCAGCACATGTGTTATTGCAATCATTTTTATCAGAGTGGCAAGGTTTTCAAGGTGACATAGCTAGTAAGGAAAAAGCTGGACTCAAATATCAGGACATCTGATTCCAGAAGGTTTTTGTATTACACTCAAAAATCATGGAGTTTTGGGTTTAAGTAATTTCTCTTTGTTAAAGTGCAAATAAATCTGAAAAGTATATACCTATTAAATCCATTATCAGCACAAATGATCTAAGTATATTCTTTCAAATTAAGAAGGAAAGAAGGAAGGAAGGAGGGAAGAAATGGCAAATAATGACGACACAGCATTAGAACTGAGAGGAGGAAGAGGATCAGAGCACTGGTAAGCCCGTCAGGGCTTTTGGCTGCAAGTAACTAACAGTTAAAACAAACTAGCTGAAGGTTATATGGAAATTTTTAGAAGATACAGAAAAGGTGAAAAAGCAAATGTCCAAAAGGGCAGGAACCAGGACAGTTCTGGAATCACAGCAACAGGCACTAGGAAATCAACACATAGGATTCTCTATCTCTGCTCAATTTCTGCTTCTCTTTTCAGATTAGCTTTATTCTCTCTTCTGAAGATAAAATTCTTTACACTTTAGAACATGTGGCCACCTGGAGCTGCAATTTGCATTCTCAAGGTTTCCTTACTAGGGGAAAAAGATAATCTATCTACCAGTTCTAGTTCAAAATCTCTAGGTGAAGACACAGACTTGATTAGGTCCCATGCTCCCGTTTTGGTCTAATCATAACATTTAGCGGTAATGTGAAACATTTGCTCAAGTGCTTACCTTTAGAGAATATAATTTGAAAATAAAGTAACTCAGTTATTTTTCCACCTAACTAGTAGGAGTGGTAGATTGGCCTCAGAGGAGTTTTTTGAGAGTTGAGGCAGCTATTCTAGTATGACTGGATGGGCTGCACAAGGAGGGCAAGCCTAAACATGTGATGTACATTGTATAGGTGTTTAGGGATTAGTAAATGGGCCCCCTGGGGGATCTATGGGGTTATAAAGAAATAGAGGTAATGGAAGAAAAGAGTGGGAAGCAACTGAAGATAAATTCATTACTTACATAATCATTTCAAGTGTCATACTGACTTTAAGGAATTAGCTCAAAAGCAGAACAAAATAGTAGGCTTAGAGAAAACTGGCTTGAGAAAGTTAGGGATCTCTGAGAATTTCTGTGTGAAAAAATGTTTTTTCAAATTCTACAGATCATTATAAGTAGAGATTAAGACCAAAACAGATGAGGAAAAGCAAAACAGATGAATATGCTAGGACTAAATATAGGAAGGAACCAGAATCTAGAAGGAGAAAATTCATTGGCATCTTGGCCTAAGATGGAGAGTGCTTCTTCTCTCCTATCAGAGCATCATGGTGGTGAGGCCTTGCTTTTAGACTCAAAGGGACCTGATTTTGCATCCTGACTGTCATTATTAGATGATTGGTGCTGGAAAAAATGATTACTATATGAATCTGTTTCCTCATTTCTACCACGAAGTAATACTAGGTCATAGGTGTTGTTATTGTTTTGTAAGGATTAAAAATATTAGATCCTCCATTACAAGAGTCATACTTCCATGAATTGTTGATATGTAACAGAGGTGGCACTGCAGGTCAGCAGGGAAACAATTGGGTATCTCAAAAGAGGAAAAAAAGAAATAGGATACTGATCTTACACCATACACAAAACACAATTTCAGATACATTAAAGGCTTCCATATGAAAGACAAAAACCAAAACACTTTTCAGAAATAATACTGGATATTATTTTTATGACTTTGGGGGTAAAGAAGTATTCTCAAAAAAGATGCAAGAAGAATTAACCATAACATAATGGATTGAGAAAATCTGTTCCATTAAAATTAAGAGGCTATGCTTATTAAAAGATGAGATGATGCTACAAATCTACTAAATTAACAGAAATTTTAGTTTGAACAAGAACACATCACTGTGAATGTGAAGTGACAGGAACTCTCATGAATTCTTGTTGGAAGTGTATGTTGCCAACTACTTTAGAAAACAGTTTGCATTCTGACCTTCAAGATGGCAGAGGAGTAAGACATGGAGATCACCTTCCTCCCCACAAATACATCAGAAATACATCTACATGTGGACCAACTCCTACAGAACACCTACTGAACCCTGACAGAAGACCTCAGACATCCCAAAAGGCAAGAAACTCCCCACATACCTGGGTAGGGCAAAAGAAAAGAGAAAAAACAGAGACAAAAGAATAGGGACAGGACCTGCACCACTGGGAGAGAACTGTGAAGGAGGAAAGGTTTCCACACACTAGGAAGGCCCTTCACTGGAGGAGACTGGGGTGTCGGGGGGAAGCTTTGGCGCCATGGAGGAGAGCGCAGCAACAGGGGTACAGAGGGCAAAGCAGAGAGATTCCTGCACAGGGGATCAGTGCCGACCTGCCCTCACCAGCCTGGGAGGCTTGTCTGCTCACCCGCTGGACTGGGTGGGTGGGTGCTGGGAGCTGAGGCTCGGGCTTCGGAGGTCAGATCCCAGGGAGAGGACTGGGGTTGGCTGCGTGAACACAGCCTGAAGGGGGCTAGTGCACCACAGCTAGCCGGAAGGGAATTCGGGAAAAAGTTTGGAACTGCCTAAGAGTCGAGAGACCATTGTTTCGGGGTGCGTGAGGAGAGGGGATTCAGAGCGCCCCCTAAACGAGCTCCAGAGATGGGAGCGAGCTGCAACTATCAGCTTGGACACCAGAGACGGGCATGAAACACTAAGGCTGCTGCTGCAGCCACCAAGAAGCCTGTGTGCAAGCAAGGTCTCTATCCACACCTCACCTCCCAGGACCCTGTGCAGCCTGCCACTGCCAGGGTCCTGTGATCCACGGACAAGTTCCCTGCGAGAACACATGGCACGCCTCGGGCTATTGCAATGTCATGCCAGCCTCTGCTGCCTCAGGCTCGCCCCACATTCTGTACTCCTCCCTCCCCCTGGCCTGAGTGACCCAGAGCCCCCTAATCATCTGCTCCTTTAACTCCCTCCTGTCTGGGTGAAGAACAGATGCCAGAGGGTGATCTACACGCAAAGGCAGGGCCAAATCCAAAGCTGAACCCCAAGAGCTGTGTGAACAAAGAATAGAAAGGGAAATCTCTCTGTGCAGCCTCAGGAGCTGTAGATTAAATCTCCACAATCAACTTGATGCACGCTGCATCTCTGGAATACCTGAATATACAACGAATCATCCCAAAACTGAAGCGGTGGACTTCGGGAGCAACTGTAGACTTGGGTTTGCTTTCTGTGTCTAATTTGTTTCTATTTTTATATTTATCTTAGTTTAGTATTTAGAGCTTATTATCACTGGTAGATTTGTTTATTGATTTGGTTGCTCTCTTCCATTTTTTAATATATATATTTTTCCTATTTCTCTTTTTGTGAGTGTGTATGTGTATGTTACTTTCTGTGATTTTGTCTGTATAGGTTGGCTTTTACCATTTGTCCTAGGGTTCTGTCTGTCCATTTTTTGTTAGTATAGTTTTTAGTGTTTGTTATCATTGGTGGATTGGTTTATTGGTTTGGTTGCTCTCTTCTTTTTTTTTTAAATTACTATTTTATTTTTTATTTTAATAATAATTTTTTATTTTTTATTTTAATAAATTTATTTTATTTTATTCTTTCTTTCTTTCTTTCTTTCTTTTTCTTTTCTCCCTTTTCTTCTGAGCCCTGTGGCTGACAGGGTCTTGGTGCTCCAGCCAAGTGTGAGGCCTGAGCCTCTGAGGTGGGAAAGCTGAGTTCAGGACATTGGTCCACCAGAGACCTCCCGGCCCCTTGTAATATCAATTGGTGAGAGCTCTCCCAAAGATCTCCATCTCAATGCTAAGACCCAACTCCACTCAACAACCAGCAAGCTCCAGTGCTGGACACCCCATGCCAAACAACAAGCAAGACAGAAACACAACCCCCCCCCCCATTAGCAGAGAGGCTGCCTAAAGTCATACTAAGTTCACAGACACCTCAAAACACACCACCGGATGTGGTCCTGCCCACCAGAAAGGCAAGATCCAGCCTCATCCACCAGAACACGGGCATCAGTCCTCTCCACCAGGAGCCTACACAACCCACGGAACCAACCTTACCCACTGCAGTCAGACACCAGAAACAATGGGAACTACGAACCTGCAGCCTGTGAAAAGGAGACCCCAAACACAGTAAGTTACTAAGTTAAGCAAAATGAGAAGACATAGTAATATGCAGCAGATGAAGGAGCAAGGTAAAAACCCACCAGACCAAACAAATGAAGAGGAAATAGGCAGTCTACCTGAAAAAAAATTCAGAGTAATGATAGTAAAGATGATCCAAAATCTTGGAAATAGAACAGAGAAAATAAAGAAACGTTTAACAAGGATCTAGAAGAACTAAAGAGCAAACAAACAATGATGAAAAACACAATAAATGAAATTTAAAATTCTCTAGAAGGAATCAATAGCAGAATAACTGAGGCAGAAGAACGGATAAGGGACCTGGAAGGTAAAATAGTGGAAATAACTACTGCAGAGCAGAATAAAGAAAAATGAATGAAAATAATTGAGAACAGTCTCAGAGACCTTTGGGACAACATTAGACACCCCAACATTCGAATTATAGGGGTCCCAGAAAAAGAAGAGAAAAAGAATGGGTCTGAGAAAATATTTGAAGAGATTATAATTGGAAACTTCCCTAACATGGGAAAGAAAATAGTCAATCAAGTCCAGGAAGCGCAGAGAGTCCCATACAGGATAAATCCAAGGAGAAACGTGCCAAATCACATATTAATCAAACTATCAAAAATTAAATACAAAGAAAAATATTAAAAGCAGCAAGGGAAAAGCAACCAATAATATACAAAGGAATCCCATAAGGTTAACAGCTAATCTTTCAGCAGAAACTCTGCAAGCCAGAAGGGAGTGGCAGGACATATTTTAAGTCATGAAAGGGAAAAACCTACAACCAAGATGACTCTACCCAGCAAGGATCTCATTCAGATTTGACAGAGAAATTAAAACCTTTACAGAGAAGCAAAAGCTAAGAAAATTCAGCACCACCAAACCAGCTTTACAACAAATGTTAAAGGAAATTCCCTAGGCAGGAAACACCACCAAAAGACATAGACTGGCTGAATGGATACAAAAACAAGACCCGTATATGTGCTGTCTACAAGACACCCGCTTCAGACCTAGGAACACATACAGACTGAAAGTGAGGGGATGGAAAAAGATATTCCATGCAAATGGAAATCAAAAGAAATCTATTCTCATATTAAAATAGACTTTAAAATAAAGGCTATTACAAGAGACAAAGAAAGACACTACATAATGATCAAGGGATCAATCCAAGAAGAAGATATAACAATTGTAAATATTTATGCACCCAACATAGGAGCACCGAAACACATAAGGCAAATGCTAACAGCCATAAATGGGGAGATCAACAGTAACACAATAATAGTAGGAGACTTTAAAACCTCACTTTCACCAATGGAAAGATCACCAAAATGAAAATAAATAAGGAAACACAAGCTTTAAATGACATATTATACAAGATGCATTTAACTGATAATTATAGGACATTCCATCCAAAACAAGAGAATACACTTTCTTCTCAAGTGCTCATGGAACATTCTTCAGGATAGAACATATCTTGGGTCACAAATGAAGCTTTGGTAGATTTAAGAACATTGAAGTCATATCAAGTATCTTCTCCGACCACAATGCTATGAGACTATATATCAGTTATAGGACAAAAAGTGTAAAAAATACAAACACATGGAGGCTAAACAATACGTTACTAAATAACCAAGAGATCAGTGAAGAAATCAAAGAGGAAATCAAAAAATACCTAGAAACAAATGACAATGAAAACACGACGATCCAACACCTATGGGATGCAGCAAAATCAGTTCTAAGAGGGAAGTTTATGTAATACAATCCTACCTCAAGAAACAAGAAAAGTCTCAAATGAACAACCTAAACTTACATCTAAAGCAATTAGAGAAAGAAGAACAAAAAACACCCAAAGTTAGCAGAAGGAAAGAAATCATAAAGATCAGATCAGAAATAAATGAAAATGAAATGAAGGAAAGAATAGCAAAGATCCATAAAACCAAAACCTGGTTCTTTGAGAAGATAAACAAAATTGATAAACCATTTGGTAGACTCATCAAGAAAAAAAGGGAGAATACTCAAATCAACAGAATTAGAAATGAAAAAGGAGAAGTAAAAACTGACACCGCAGAAATACAATGGATCATGAGAGATGACTACAAGCAACTATATGCCAATAAAATGGACAACCTGGAAGAAATGGACAAATTCTTAGATAAGCACAACCTTCCAAGACTGAACCAGGAAGAAACTTGATTAAAAATCTTCCAACAGGGCTTCCCTGGTGGCGCAGTGGTTGAGAATCTGCCTGCTAATGCAGGGGACACAGGTTCGAGCCCTGGTCTGGGGAGATCCCACATGCCGCGGAGCAACTAGGCCCATGAGCCACAATTACTGAGCCTGTGCGTCTGGAGCCTGTGCTCTGCAACAAGAGAGGCCGCGATAGTGAGAGGCCTGCGCACCGCAATGAAGAGTGGCCCCCCCTTGCCACAACTAGAGAAGGCCCTCGCACAGAAATGAAGACCCAACACAGCCAAAAATAAATAAATTAATTAATTTTAAAAAAAATTTTAAAAAAATGAATCAATCATATATATGTGTGTCTATTTCTGGGCTCTCCATCCTTCCATTTATAAAAAAAAAAAAAAAAAAAAAAATCTTCCAACAAACAAAAGCCCAGGACCAGATGGCTTCACAGGTGAATTCTATCAAACATTTAGAGAAGAGCTAACACCTATTCTTCTCAAACTCTTCCAAAATATAGCAGGGGGAGGAACACTCCCAAACTCATCCTACGAGGCCACCATCACCCTGATACCAAAACTAGACAAAGATGTCACAAAAAAAGAAAACTATAAGCCAATATCACTGATGAACGTAGATGCAAAAATCCACAACAAAATACTAGCAAACAGAATCCACCAAAACATTAAAAGGATCATACACCATGATCAAGTGGGGTTTATCCCAGGAATGCAAGGATTCTTCAATATACGCACATCAATCAATGTGATAAACCATATTAACAAATTGAAGGATAAAAACCATATGATAATATCAATAGATACATAAAAAGCTTTTGACAAAATTCAACACCCATTTATGATAAAAATCCTCCAGAAAGCAGGCATAGAGGGAATTTACCTCAACATAATAAAGGCCATATATGACAAACCCACAGCCATCAACGTTCTCAATGGTGAAAAATTGAAACCATTTCCACTAAGATCAGGAACAAGTCAAGGTTGCCCAGTCTTACCACTATTATTCAACATAGTTTTGGAAGTTTTAGCCAAGGTAATCAGAGAAGAAAAAGAAATAAAAGGAATCCAAATCGGAAAAGAAGAAGTAAATCTGTCACTCTTTGTAGATGACAAGATACTATACATAGAGAATCCTAAAGATGTTACCAGAAAACTACTAGAGCTAATCAATGAATTTGGTAAAGTAGCAGGATACAAAATTAATGCACAGAAATCTCTGGCATTCCTATACACTAATGATGAAAAATCTGAAAGAGAAATTAAGGAAACACTCCCATTCACCATTGCAACAAAAAGAATAAAATATCTAGGAATAAACCTACCTAAGAAGGCAAAAGACCTGTATGCAGAAAACTATAAGACACTGATTAAAGAAATTAAAGATGATACCAACAGATGGAGAGATAGACCATGTTCTTGGATTGGAAGAATCAACATTGTGAAAATGACTATAGTACCCAAAGCAATCTACAGATTCAACGCAATCCCTATCAAACTACCAATGGCATTTTTCACAGAACTAGAACAAAAAATTGCACAATTTGTATGGAAACACAAAAGACCCTGAATAGCCAAAGCAATCATGAGAAAGAAAATTGGAGTTGGAGGAATCAGGCTCCCTGACTTCAGACTATACTACAAAGCTACAATAATCAAGACAGTATCGTACTGGCACAAAAACAGAAATGTAGATCAATGGAACAGGAGAGAAACCTGAGAGATAAACCCATGCACATATGGTCACCTTATCTTTGATAAAGGAGGCAAGAATATACAGTGGAGAAAAGACAGCTTCTTCAATAAGTGGTGCTGGGAAAACTGGACAGCTACATGTAAAAGTATGAAAGTAGAACACTCCCTAACACCGTATACAAAAATAAGCTCAAATTGGATTAAAGACCTTAATGTAAGGCCAGACACTATAAAACCCTTAGACGAAAACATAGGCAGAATACTCTATGACATAAATCACAGAAAGATCCTTTTTCACCCACCTCCTAGAGAAATGGAAATAAAAACAGAAATAAACAAATGGGACCTAATGAAACTTAAAAGCTTTTGCACAGCAAAGGAAACCTTAAACAAGATGAAAAGACAACCCTTAAAATGGGAGAAAGTATTTACAAACAAAGCAACAGACAAAGGATTAATCTCCAAAATATACAAGCAGCTCATGCAGCTCAATATCAAAAAAACGAACAACCCAATCCAAAAATGGGCAGAAGACCTAAATAGACATTTCTCCAAAGAAGATATACAGATTGCCAACAAACACATGAAAGGATGCTCAACATCACTAATCATTACAGTAATGCAAATCAAAACTACAATGAGGTATCACCTCACACTAGTCAGAATGGCCATCATCAAAAAATCTACAAACAAAAAATGCTGGAGAGGGTGTGGAGAAAAGGGAACCCTCTTGCACTCTTGGTGGGAATGTAAATTGATACAGCCACTATGGAGAACAGTATGGAGGTTCCTTAAAAAACTAAAAATAGAACTACCATATGACCCAGCAATCCCACTACTGGGCATATACTCTGAGAAACCCATAATTCAAAAAGAGTCACATGTTCATTGCAGCACTATTTACAATAGCCAGGACATGGAATCAACCTAAGTGTTCATCGGCAGATGAATGGGTAAAGAGGATGTGGCACATATATACAATGTAATATTACTCAGCCATAAAAAGAAATGAAATTGAGTTTTCTGTAGTGAGGTGGATGGACCTAGAGTTCGACATACAGAGTGAAGTAAGTCAGGAAGAGAAAAACAAATATCGTATGCTAACACATATATATGGAACCGAAAAAAAAAAAAATTGTTCTGAAGAACCTAGGGGCAGGACAGGAATAAAGACACAAATGTAAAGAATGGACTTGAGGACACAGGGAGGGGGAAGTGTAAGCTGAGACAAAGTGAGAGAGTGGCATGGACATATATACACTACCAAATGTTAAATAGATAGATAGTGGGAACCAGCTACAACAGGGAGATCAGGTCGGTGCTTTGTGACCACCTAGAGGGGCGGGATAGGGAGGGTGGGAGGGGGACCCAAGAAGGAGGGGATATGGCGGTATATGTATACGTATACTAATTCACTTTGTGATACAGCAGAAACTAACACACCATTGTAAAGCAATTATACTCCAATAAAGATGTTAAAAAATGAATAAATTAAAAAAATAAAAGAAGAAAAAAAAGAAAATACTTTGCATCATCTGACAAAGACAAAGCTGTGCAAACCCTATGACGTCTGGGGAAATATGCAAATATTCACCAAGATAGATGTGTAAAAATGTACCACGTGCCATTTTTCATGGTAGCTAAAAGCCAGAAAGAACTCAAACATCTACATACATACAAATTGTAGAATACTATATATTTTAAAAATGAAAATGACTAAATTATAACTACATGCAATAACATGGATGAATCTTATTAACAAAATCTTGTTGAGCACAAGAACCCGTACCCAAAATGATACAATGGTATGATTTCATTCATAAACATTTCCAAAACAAGCAAAACTAAAGCATCTTACTCGGGCATGCACACATAAATAGTAAAAATTGAAATAATAATGAAGAAATATCCTTAAAATCAGGATGAGGGTTTTGGCCATCATCAGGAAAAGGTACACAAGGGTTTCTAGGATGCTGGCAGTATAATTTTTTTCTTTATCATTGATGAATTATCTGGCTCACATTTATTTTGTTTTGTTGATGAAAACGTACCCAAGGTGATGTTTCATATGATTTTACATTAGGAGACCTCCAATATTAAGGTGCTTCTGTAATCCACATTCGTAACTATGTTGTATAGTCTTTGTTTTCCCCTCTATATCTACTCTTCATCTTTGTCCATCCTGAGAGGCTGACTATTTTGGATCAATAACTATCTCTCGTGTCCTCTAGCTTCCTGTGGACTTGACCAATGAGACATTCCAGCAGGAATGAGTGCGTGATACTGTTACCCCTGGCTTTTTACGACCTCAAATTCCCAATAAGTAGTTCTCACCTACAACTATGCCCACTTTTCCTCTTACTGGATAACTGCTGTTCCCCTCCCTTGCAGTTGGGAGCGCTAACGCCACTCTCTATTTCTAGCTCTAGAGTATTGGATTGCTCCTTAATTGTTTTCCTTAATCCTGCTCCTATGATTATAAATAGACCCTCCACTGAACTCTACTCAAATAGTCATATATTTGAGTATGGCTCTCAGTTTCCTGTCAATTAGTTTTCTGACTAACACAATACTGCTTTTCTTCTTCTTGGTCAAATCAAAATGAAAAAAAAAAAAAATGTTTCTAATCACTTTAGCTGGAATTCCAAATTCCAGTAACACACATTGTTAATGCTTCATGATTTGGCAATCAAATACACCCTCCACTGATTTTTATGTTTCATGAAATCATACAGTTCTTGAAAGCAGGACCATCTCATGGTTCTATCCCACACATAGCATTTAGCAGAGTGCTAAATAGTCCAGGGCATAAGAGTTCAGCATACACGTGTTGACTGATTCATCTCTTATGTTTTCATTTAATATGGTTTATTTGGCAATTGGGCACATGTTTCCCACAAATAAAGTTTTCTCTAATTCTATCATTTAATAAGTGACTACTAAAATTTTCCTTTGTGGTCGTCTCATTTGTATTATTATATGTTTACATGTTATAACAGAATAATGCTATTAGACATTGTTTGTATGCTATTATAAGGGGAAAATTATTACGTATATTGATGCCATAGGAAATTAGAACAATGTAACTCTCTATAACTTAAACATCCACTGTAAATAGAAAGATGAGATTTTCATTATTTTATTAGAACATAATAAGCCAGCATCTCATCTTATAAGCCCATATAGTATCTAATATTGTAACTGAGTAGAATTAGGTTTTATTTATAATATATTAGGTATTGAATAAAACTGCATGTTGGGACTTCTAAATTAACTTTTAAAGTTATTTGAATAAGGTATAATTGCTGCCAATCCAATCCTCGAGGTAATATTAATTTAGCATTTGTTTGTGTTTTCGTTTTGTATTTGCAGGAAGGCCACACTACTGCTGGGACTTATATTAGATACAATTCTGATTTGTTCAGTAGAACTTTGTTTCCACATTCAGGCAACCTAACAGGGACAAAGCAAAGCAGTCTTCAAGCCAGCGGCTCTACCTGTCAGACGTAAAAATTGCTATGATTTTTGTTTGTGATATATTTATTTGATTTTGTTCCTATCTGAATACCTATTACAGAGTCATAGTGCCAAGTTTTATCTACATTATTTCAGGATAGAGCAAAAAATGTAAATCATCTATGTGCTTCAAAATACTCAGATGTTAGGTGACCCAGAAGAGTGTATTCTGTTGAAGTTTAGTTCTGTCCAAGAGTGTGTCAAAGAGTCAGTGGATGGGCCGGATTTAATGTCTATTGGGTGAAGTTATGTGGTGGTTAGGGTCTTAAATAGAACATGGCAACAAAGAAGGGACAAAAAACCTCCATCTAGTTTTTGTGATATATTGTATGTATAAAATAAAAGAAAGTTTTGAAAGCTTCCCCAAGGCTAGTGATTTAGTGAATTATAAAAATAACCTGCTCAATTGCAAAGGGCAATGGGATAAGAACTGAACGACCATGAGAAAATACGGCAGAGAGATTCTAAACATCTCATTGAGCTTAAGGTGCTCAATGCAGACAATAAGCTGCCCTTAAATTCTTTTCATTTTACTCTGCGATGTGTGAGACTATGTGTGTAAGTGTTGTTTGTACCTTTAAAATACACCGTTTTGTTAGACTTCAGGTTCAAGGGCAGCGTACGATTTCTGGGAGAATATAGAACTGACAAGTACAAGACCAGGCCTCTGGTCCTCCAAAGACTAGAAATACAGTGATTACCCAGCCAGGGCTTCAGTCACAAGGAAACAACTCAGCTTTCCAATTCATTACTAAACCAAAATAAAATTCTGAATGTTAAAAAAATTAATGGTAAGAATGTAGACTAGAGGATACTCAGAATTTCACACACGCACAAAACCCTGATCTTTTGCGTTAACCACAGATTCAGTGTGTCAGTATTGTGAAATAGCTGCTAGAATTTAGTGCAAGTTACACAACACTGATAGAAGAAGAATGTTTCTCTTCCTCTAGCCTGTACAGAGAAACGGGGATAATGATAATAATAATAATAGATTATTATACCAGCAAGGTTTTAGTGTAAAATTCACTTTTGCATACATTATCCCATTTTAGCATAGATGCTAACAGAATTTTGTATATCTAGATGGGTGTCATAAAATAAGTGATGTGGAAACCAAAAAAAAAAAAAAAAAAAAACCAAAGAAAGAAAAACCCCAAACACAAAACACTCTAGGCAGTTGTCTCAAGGCAGCAGTGTAGGTTTTAAAGTATGGTCCTTGGACTTGTTAAAGTTTCTAAGTTTCATTCAGGTTATTGAAAAGTAAAATGAATTTTCATAATAATACTAAGAAATTATTTGCATTTTTCAATGTATTGACATTTGAACTGATGATGCAAAAGCAGCAGTGGGTAAAATTTCTGATATTTTGCCTGAATCAAAGCAGTGGTACAAAACTATGCTATTAGCCATTTTATTCTTCTCTGTCAGGTACTCACAGGAAAAAAAAAAAGCCAGGTTAACTTAAGAATTTTTGTCTTTGAATTATTTGTATTAAATATCAATCCTTGAGTACGTCTCCTTATATTCTGGGCAATGAAATAAGTACACATAAAGCATTTCTGCTACCTACCAAAGTGAACCAATATTTTCCAAATGAACAATGCATGATGTTTCAAAAGCTTCAAATTATGCATGGGTAAAAGATCCATTCAAAGTAAAAGTTAGACCAATAGACCTTAATGGAACAGAATTTAAAAGTTCATTAGTACACTTTTGGATTCCATCTTACAACCTTTAAGGAATTATTTGTCAAGTTTGGATGTAGTATCAAAGATCAAGAGTCACAATTGCTTGAAGAGGAAAATGCCCTTCCTTTTTTCAACTATATATCTCTGTGAGGCTGGATTTTCATTAAAACAACACAGATTGGAGGCAAAGAAGATGTGAGAATCCAGCCATCTGGAGACATTAAACAAATCTGAGACGTATAAAAACAATGCCATTTTTCTCAGGAATTTAATTTTTTTGAATATATAGTTATTTCTCCTAAAAAGCACACTAGTTGTATTAATAGGTAATAGGTTTATTATTTTTGTTTTATAGGAATTAATAATTAACAGTGCTTAAGTTTTCTGTTTTAATTTTTAATATGGTAAATATCAGTACATATAACTCACATACAGGAAAATTATTGGAGGTTCTCAACAGTTTTCGGAGTTTAAAGGAGTCCTGAGACTACGACGTTTGAGAAGTGCTTGCTTAAGTAAACCTAACAGAAGAATAACGAGACAACATTGTAGCTGTCATTAAGCGTTTGAGAAGCTACCTTGGACATCTTTTGTTTTTACCTGCACAGCATCCAATTCCTGTTTTTCTGAGAAAAGCACACCTGTTTTCCTCTGAGGAGTCATATCGCTTCTCTATTTTAATTGGGGTCTACCTTAACCCCTAGCTGCAGGGGTAGATATTCTACCTCAGTATAGCCAATTAGTACATTTTTCGTAAACCCCATCTCCTCTCACAGCTAGAGTGATTAATCAAAAATGGGTATAAGTCAATGAAGCTCAAGTCTCAGACTTTTGCAGGAAGCTTTGGAGAAGAGATGGGGTTACTAACCCACGGGGCTATTTGGCTAGAACTGTTGTTTGGCATCATGGTCATCATCTGGGCACACCTTTCTCAAAGCAAAAGGATTGCAGAAGAAGATAGAGAGATGGAGAGAGACATAACTCTAATCTTAGCATTTGAGAATCTGGCTCCAACCATGGTAGCTTTATGAGGCTGTAAATTCCCTATTTGATAAAAATCAGTTTGACTTGGATTTCTCTCACTTATGTCTGAAAAGATCCTACTGAGTATTGTTCCAGAAGCAATATGAATCATGACTGACCAGCTTTATTCTTAATATAAGGAAGAAAATTCTGACAATCAGTGCTGTTTCAGTCATTGCAAAAATTGCGCCAAAGGATGATCTAATTTTGAGTTGGAAGAACACTTAGGGATGAAAGGAATAAACACCTTTATTTTAGGAGTAAAGAAATTTACTCCTAAAGATTTTTTGTTATTTGCAATACCTAAGATTCAGATTTTTTGTTATTTCCAATACCTAATTAGTGGTAGACTAAGAAATAAGCTCCGTATCACTTAAGTATTTATAAATATCCAATGACCATTTTTCAGTGATAGAACAGATATAAAGGATTCCAAAAACACTGGTGAGGACCTATATAATTTCAAGATTATAGAAGTCATATCAAATGAGATGAAATAAAGTGGGGAGTTTAAGGAAGTATCCAGAAAATCTAAAAGAATAATACCTGCTATGAACAAGAAGAGTGGTTGCCACAAGGTCTATTATTGTTGTTTACTATGATTGAGAATTAAAATACAATAACTGTTCAGCAGTCGAGTTTTTTGCTTAGGTCTACACAAAATTAGTCTTATGTAATTTCTCCTAGTCATTGAAAAGTCAGTTTTCAAGATTATTCTTAAGAAAATTTGCTGATTTTACACACAAACACACACACACACCCTGATTAATACAATATATATGATGATGCACATTTAGCGAGTTTAGTAATTTTTCTGAGTTTTCCCTCTATATTGAATCAGTTTTTCCAATATATAAGCTTTTCATTTATTGTAATTCAGGTAGAAGTTTAGGAAATATTTGTTATTTCAATCTCCTAGGGTGATATGTACTGCATTAAATCAACACCAGTTTAACTTGAACTGTGCCGTGCACGTACACATGAGTACTGGACTAAAATGTGGGGTAGTTTGAAGATTTTGCCCTTTTGTACACTAGGGCATGGTGTTCCAGAACACATTATTTTATTACTATTCTATTGCTCTGTACTTTTCTTTTTATGCTGTTCTGACTTGAATGTAGTTTTCTTTAAAATATGAAACAAACAGGTTCATGTTTTGACAACTGTAGTCTTTTCTTTCCAGATATTGATCATTCAGATATCCCAACTAAACTCTCACTAAATTATTTTCATTCTCTTGCAAGGAAGGGCCTTAAATTATTAAAAACTCGGTGTAGACAATTTTTCCAGGCACTAATATTTGATATCCTGTAAGTTCAAGAATACTAATCTACAAAAACAAAAAAAAAAAAAAAAAAAAAAACCCAAACAAATGAATTTCTTATTTGGAAACATAAGAAACATAATAAATTCAGTAAAAAAAGAAAAATAATACTGAATACCTTAGGGCACAAATTTAATTTATTTCAGGTTTACCCAGCAGTGCTGTGATTCTGTTGATGAAAGGTGAAGCTCAACTTTGAAGATACAGGTATAGCAAATCAAGTTGAGATGAGAAAAAAAGCCAAATAAGGAAAGAGGGTAAAAAATGTCAGTAATTCTATGTCATCATCCATTTCTTCATTTATAGCAATTGTTCAAAAACTTCAGAGCTACTTGAAGACCTTGTTAAATATTTAGACATGGGTTGTAAATATTTTGATTCTGTGAATTTTAGTCATAGCCTAAGAATTCTTTTTAGTCAGAGCCTAAGAATCTGCATTTTTACTAATATCCCAGGGAATTTTGATAGAGATAATTCAAATGTTACATCAGGCAGAACAAACCTATATAGTCCATATATGAACCCCAGTTAAATTGTGTAAATTACGTATACTAGTTCTTTAGCTTACAAAAGAGAAAGTAAAGGGTATTCAGGAAATAACCCTTCAATCGAATGTCCATTCTGTGTGTTTAATTTGCCAAAACTCTCTCAATGGAAATACAAGAAAAAAATCAAACAGATGAGAGAGAGAGACAGAAATAGACAGAGAGAGATTTGCTTGAAAAACAGAGTGAAATGCCTTTTTCTCATCTTAGTGACTGTCTAGGGCTAAATCCCTTATAAATTGCAGTTGTACTATAATTGATTTCATTCTTAACAAAACATCAAATCCTCTTGGGAAAAAACAAAGGAAAGTGAGATTAGCTAAGGAAACAGAAAAAAAATTTCTATTTCAATGATTAAAATTTATGCCTCAGGAATTAAGCAGGCTTGATGCTTTCCTGGATTTACAGCATTTCATTTGTTACTGTCATTAGCTTTAACTGCTTTGGGAAAATTTAACAACAGAGCTATAGCATGGCTTACAACCATCATGAGCTACAAAGATAGATTCAAGAGCATGCGAAACGTTTCCTTGCAAGCGCTGCTTTAATAGGATTACATGGATAACGCCTTTGAATATTTATTCCCTCTACAAATCAGGTAGGATGCATTTTAATGACATATCTAAAATGTTGTCGTCTTACGGCTGAAGACGACACCTAGAAACGTGTACATTTTCGAAAAGCAATGAATCACAAGCCTCAAAAACTTTCTTGAAAATAGGAAGCTAATTTCAGGATGCATGGTGTCATCTTCATTGAACATATTGAAAAGTAGAATTTATGAAATAATAGCATTGCATATCAGTTCAGCAGTGAATTGGAAAAATGAGATTAAACACAATCATAGGAACATAAAGCTAAAATGGGGCCCTTAATCTTTTGCAATATTTGCTATGAAACATTTTTTGCTTCTGAAAGGACAATTATGATACACAGTTGGATTGGTATCTCTCTCTCAGTTCTCATGCATAAAAAATAAACTGCTAATACATAATTAATGCAAATAATGAAACTGGAAACAAAATCTGATGCCTTGTTCAGATTAATGCCAATTGCTTGACTTGCACGCGTCCCTGTCACTTATATTGAAATTTTACTAGATTTCCTTAATATCTTCCTATTTAAACATTTTTAATCCAAAAATTATGATGCTATGAATTTAGGCATTCTGTGTTTATGCATATGATTTTAATGTCAGAAAACTTGCTTGAAGCTTGTACAATCAGGCTGGCGGTGACTTGAATAAAGTTGTTAACTAATGAACAAAGTCGTTGTTTATATTAATCTGCATATGCTCATCACTCTCCTGAAGGACATTTATTCAACTTTGAGTTGCAAAGCTAATTGAAAGTCATGGTAGGTTGATAAATATTGGAAGTAAGGCTCATATTGTCATAGCACTTATTCCTATTTCATGAATTTTGTAATGAAGAAATATCTGAATGCTTTCTCTCTGTAAATAGTACATTTCTTATATGACTGAACCATAATATTTATGGAAAATTGGCCACTATTTAAATAGCATCCCTATTTCTTTATAATTAAAATCCTGCTTACAATTAGAACTCAAGAACCATTCTTCAGGAGTTATAATGAAAAGAAAGAATTATTAGGACTACATAGAATAAATAAAATATTTTAAAAACAAAACAGTAGTTAATAATGTGTGTTTATGTTTTTCTTTTTCCTATTACTAAATTACACTTTTAAAAGAGGTATCTGTTCGTTTATTTAACCATTGTTTAAATTCCCACTTGTATTAGTCGGCTTTGCTGCTAAACAGTCAACCCACACAGTGTTTTACAAGAACAGACATTGATGTAGTCCTTGCCTCCGTAGGTATTGGTGACTGCAGGTTATCGGTGGCTGTTATGACTGCTTCATTCAGCATGACTCTGCTCAAAAAATCTCCCATTTTAAGACAAAGACTGAAAGAGAGAACACTATTTAGGGCATGCCCATTCTTCTGGCAGTGGGAATTAGCAAGAGACTAGACAAACCTTATGATCACATCTAAAGCTTCTCCTTAGTTGTAGTGTATTTCAAATCCACTTACATTCCATTAATCAAAACATGTCACTAATTAAGCCCACTATTAATGCGATAGAAAGTGGACTCCAGGGCTTCCCTGGTGGTGCAGTGGTTGAGAATCTGCCTGCCAATGCAGGGGACACGGGTTCGAGCCCTGGTCTGGGAAGATCCCACATGCCGCGGAGCAACTAGGCCCGTGAGCCACAACTGCTGAGCCTGCGCATCTGGAGCCTGTGCTCCGCAACGAGAGGCCGCGATAGTGAGAGGCCCGTGCACCGCGATGAAGAGTGGCCCCCGCTTGCCGCAACTAGAGAAAGCCCTCGCACAGAAACGAAGACCCAACACAGCCATAAATAAATAAATAAATAAATAAAAGCTTTATTTAAAAAAAAAAGAAAGTGGACTCCAAGGGTGAAGTGGACAAGGAAGTGTGAATGAATATCTACAAACATTAATAAACCTACCACACCACTGTAGGCTCTTCCACATGGCCATTGCCCTCAAGAAAGTTTCGATATAGAATAGGTTGTTTGCAAATAAAGCAGATTTGCATTATTTAAGAAGGCCTTTCTTTAGGTTCATCCTATCATACCATTTGAATTCTGGACATGTTTATTTAAGAAAAAAAAATCTTATTTCTGTCTGGGATTTCATTTAAGCTATGTGTTCTATCAAATTCCTCATTGCAAACACTTTCTGTTACTGATTCAGATTGCATTTTCATAAATTATTTTAATTCTATACATGGGAGACAGCCCAAATCTAGAATCTCTACCAGAGAAAAATCAAAGTTGATTTATAAGAGTGAAGACTCATGTGTTGTCACAATATGAGGGGAAGGCTGAGAGACATTCGATCACTTTTAATCCTAAGTGAGTCTCTTTCTTGCTGCTCCAGGATGAGATATCTTACTGCTTCCAGGCTAGGTGCACCTTTCTGCCTCATACAGATCATCAAGTATCAATGACCAATGACCAATGATCAGTACCTTTCACCTTCCCAGGTTTCTTCCTGGGAATAGTAGTGGCTAAATTAATTAATTGGTATGTGTGTTGGCATCCAGATGAAACTATAAATAATAACACTTCGTCTAGGGCTTTTTTGTAAGGTGAACTGATGGGTGTGCAATGCAATAACCCATTCCTTATTCCTTAGAGGTTACTATTGCTATTTTTCACATGGAAATGAGAAAGCAAGAATTCACAAGAGCTTCCATCTCCGATATGGGTCCAAATCTAATGGTATCCAGCTCCATCGTCTATGCTCTGCTTTGGTCTTCTTTGATGAGTGAATGCTTCTGCTTATTTTACTTATTCTAGTCAAATTATCAAGATCACACCTGTGTTTCTTGCTTTGTTTATTTCAATTAAATTAACAAAATTGTAGGTGTAATAATTGTGAGAAATATCATCTATAAAATTTGATGAACATCGATTGAATAAAAGGAATACTTCAACCACCTTCTCTGGCTCACAAACCTCAACCAATAATAACTATCCTCTATTTTGCCTATGTAAAGACTTTGACAGTGGTGACTCACTCATTGATGTAAGGGATTCTCCCTCTACTTTTATAGAGTTGGCAGGACTGGCTCTCACATACCAGGAGAGAGGGAAGGGACAGGGTTGTGTACTGAGTTTTACATGCATAAGCTCTAATGCTGCCAAGTTTTGCTTACCCAAAACGTGAGAGCTATCAAATTATGTTAGCTATCAATTGGCCATCCCTTCAAATTCATTTAATTATTTTTTTTAAATTATGCCTCTTTCTGCCTTATAGATAATAGACAAAAATAACTTGGCATATTTTTTCTCTCTCTCTCTCCATACACTATAAATATATTCACACACTTGTACATATTTCTTTTTTCACAGCATAGAATTGGCCAACAGAGTTTATGGATACAATTTTATCTCAAGATACTGATTTTTTTAATTGAGTAAGAATAAATGGTTATGTTCAGGAAAATATTGCCAAATATTTCATTTTGTTTTCATTTTGTTTAATGATGTCTTCATAAAGAGTTAAAATGATTTTATGAAATTGTTTAATACTTGGGCAATCTTAAAAATAAAAGGCAAACATAAATGCTTCACTAGATTTCTTAGAGGAATTAACTAAGGAATTTCTTAAATGCATTTCTTCTGTCAAATTATCAAAGAAGAGCCTATTCAAACAATAAAATGACTAATTTTGCCTACGTAAGGATAAAGTACATAGTACTCAGTGCTAGTGATGATACTATAAAATGTGCATTACTGGCGTGTTGTATAATCTTAATACCATCTTTCCTAAAAGCAATTTGGCCACACATATTCAAAGTTTGAAAATGTTTCTACATTTTGTCCAAGTAAATCTACTTTGATATTCCAAAGGAAGGACAGTATTTATATACATCAACTTAACTGTAGAGGGAATTTTAGGTTAACAAAGCAAGATACAAAATTATGGATTTATAAGGAGATGTAAGTCACTCCGTAAAACTAGAGATCACATCATTATTTGTGTATTTAAAATGAAACCCATCCAACTGACTAGAAGAAAAGCCTGAGATCAGAATTTTTACCTTGAGTCTCCTCTGTAATTCCCTAATTTTATAAATTGAGATCATTCAGCATTTCTTTATTGTAAATCTCCCCCTCTGTCACAGGCAAATGAAACATACAGTTTAGGACTTTAGCTCACTGGTCCAGCATCGGTTCAGTTTCATTGTTGCTTCCTTCTGGATTATTTATTATCTGACTTCTTAGGCAAAACTCATATTTCAATTAACAGGTTGAGGTCATGTGCTGTAAGGTTGAGCCCTTATGTGGGTACCAGGATTGGTATCTCGCCCTGGAAAGCCAGCACCTATTATTGTGTTTTCTTCTTCGGAAACTCCTAAATGTTGTGCTCTGGATGCTTTCTGTAAATTCTACTGAATATTTATTGCTGAAGCTTTCTGTGTATATCGCCCATCTAACTACACCTTCCATATTATTCATCTTTTACTATCTCTTATCCTGCCTCTGCAGATTTACCTGGCCTTCACGTGTCACTTCTCTTGGTCGGGCATAATATAGCCTCAACCAAGCATGGAGTATATCATGAATTAGCAGCATGTCACAATTTTCTCTATTCATCCCCTGCCCCCTCCCCAAGTTCTACAAACAAATTTTGGATCCAGGATAGTGATAGTGGTTGAGGCATGTTCACATTTGCTCTTCACGGCAAATTAAAATAAGTAGATTTACTAGAGAATATTCTGACCAAGCTCCTTTTAATAGAGACACAGGTTTCAGAGGGAAAAGTTGGCATAAGGGTTTGAAACAATCTCAGGATGACAGGTGAAAGATGAGGATCCTATGGCATAAAAAAACATTATACTAAAATATCCTCCTTGAATTCCAACAATATAATCCCATAGTTCTAACACTGAGCAAAATCCTGAAGTTGGCAGAGTTGTAGTTGGCTCGTTCCTACTGATCTTTCCCAAGTCCTCAGACCTCAAAATACCTGCTGCTCATGAAACACCTACTCTATGTCTCATTCCTTTACGATAAGACTCTTAAATGCAGGAAATATGAATATCAGGTGAATAGCGTTCTACCATGGAGTCATGAGGGTCACCAGAATGAAGTGTGGAGAAATATTCAAGCCTAAGGGACTGTCTGGCATCCTATACTACCCCTATCATTCACTCTACCTGTTCTATTGGTTGCACCCCTGATTAATGGTCTGTGACAGTAGGTTCTGTGTCTATCTTGCTCACTACTTTATCACCCGTTCCTTGCATGCCATATGACCTACAGTCTGATGTATAAAGAAACGCCAAGTCCGACAAGTCCTTTAGCCCTAGTCTAAGAAATGCTGATAATTCTTTATGCCATTGTAATGAAAATAAAAGTGATTCCCATAAAGGTAGAGCTTGAAACTTGGGGGAGAAGAAAAAATTTTTATTAAAAAAGTCAGCAGCAGTTAGATGTGAGTGGATACATAAAATATGTTATTTGATAAAATGAGTCTTAGCTTCTTCGTCAGATAAAATGTTTTATTTCAGAGTCACGAACATAAAGAGAGTCTAGAAAAATTATTATGTAGTTAGAAAACAGCTAGAGAATTGGAACATTACTGAACTCTGCAGGATAACAAATGATAACCCTGAGGATATAACTAAATGGGAGTAAACAGTACCTCAGACAGCCTTTACAGTGGCACACCAGAAAAAAGGAAGCTGTATATTTAATGTATTTTTATGGAACAAATGCATAAGAATGTGTGATATGGGTAATTAAAACCAATGAATGTTTATATACCACTGTTCAGCAAATCCAAAATTGATAGAATAAATGTAGTGGGCAACTAAGGTAGGGTCTTGTGTGACAACAGAAAAAAAAAGAAATTAGAATGAGATTATGCTTTGAAAACATAAAGTTTTTTTATTGAGGCCCACTATAAAGTTTATAGGTAGAGATAATATCATCAGATGGGTTTTAAACTGTTTGACTCAAGACACAAATAAAGACCTTAAATTGTTTGTTGTGCTTGGTACTGCCTATGGCTTTGGAAAAGAGAGATCAATAAAAGAAGCAAATAACCAGGGAAAGAATCAGTGCGGTTTTAAGGAATCTAAGTAGAAAGTTAGTGATAGATAAAGTTAATAATGCTGTGTAAAAGTGAAGAAAAAATTTCCCCTTCCACATTTACTAAATTCACGAGTGTGTAGGTCTTGCAAACAATGGGGCATATTTTGCATGCAGTAACCCAATACCTTTTCAAAAGAAAATTGAATATAAATTGTATAGTAGTAAAAATGTCTTAGCTATGATGACTAGAAATCTTGGAAGAAAGAATATGATGCTCGTTCACTAGCATCAACATCCTTGAAAGAATAGTAAGCTCAAGATCTCTACTCCAACTGGCCTCAGCTCTACCACTGAAACATTGTTCCTGTTACAGCTGGCGGCTGATTCCAGATGGTGATTGCTGAAGTTTCCCACAAGGAAAAGGGTGCGCCATGCCCTGGTAGATTCCCAGGAACCGTGAATGCCAAGAACATTTTGATCCTATGGAGGGAAGGGAATGGAAATGGATTGCAAAATATTCTACTTATGGTGAACAAAGCCGAATGACTCACAAAATACTCCCATAAACTGTTGATCCAAACCACCCAGTGAGCCAGGGACCAAGTAGAGATATGACCATTCTCAGAAGCACGATCAAGAAATATTAAGAAGTAAACTTCCTATTTAGATTCAAGGGAATTTAAACTATCCTTTCTTTGATTGAAACTAAAAATTGTTTCGCTTTCTGGTGTCTATACTCACCATTTCCATTCATATTCATTTTACTCTTAATGTTCCAAAAAACAGTTCTTACCTAGGTTTTCTCCATGTTACTCCAGAAACAATTTCAAGTCCTTAACTTTTTTTTTCTTTTTTTTTTTGGCATAATGGCAACATTTGACACAATCGATCACTCATTTCTTAGTTAAACACCTTGAGCACAGCCTCGGGACTGAACGCCACACTTTTTTGGTCATCTTCCCGAGCCAGTCATCCTCAAACTCCTTTACTGGCTTCTCCTCAACTCCCTGACTTCAAATGTTGGAGGGCTCCAGGGCTTAGTCTTTGAAAACATCCCGTCTACACACAGGCCTGAGATTATTCCATCCAGTAGCATGGCTTTAAAAGCCATTTATTTTCTGATGATTCACAAAATGTTATCTCTAGACCTCTTCCCTGAACTCCAGGTTTGTATACCCAATTGCTTAATCCACACTATGTCTCAAATTTGATACATCTAAATCTGAATCTGAATCCTAATTGCCATAGACTGAAGGTTTGTGTCCCCTCAAAATTCATATGCTGAAACCAAATCCTTAGTATGACGGTATTTGGAGATGGGGCTTTTGGGAGGTGATTAGCTCATGAATGGGATTGGTGCCCTTATAACAGAGGCTCCAGAGAACTCCTTCACCCCTTCTGCTGTGTGAGAACACAACAAAAATACAGCCATTTATGAACCAGGAAGCAGGCTCTCACCAGACACTCAATCTGCTGGCGCCTTGGTCTTAGACTTCCAGTCTCCAAAACTGTAAGAAATAAATTTCCGTTGTTTATAAGCCACCCAGTTTATATCAGCCAAAAAGATTGAGACATTGTTCTACAGTGTACAGTCTTCCCTATCAGTACATAGCCCCACCTTATTGCTCAGGTTATGAACTTTCATGCCATCCTTGACTCCTCTTTATCTCTCACAACTCACATCCAATCCATCAGGAAAAGCTTCAAAACGTGCCCAGGATCTGACAACGCCTCACCACATCCTCTGTGATACACTGGTCCATGTCCCAATTTTCTCTGCCTGGGTTACTACAGGGGTCTTTTAGCAGGTCTTCTCCCTAACTCTGCCCTCATCTCCCCATGGTTGATTCTCAACACAGCTGCCAGAATGCCTTTACTTTTAAATGCTCCATTATAGTATTCCTTTGATCAAACCTTCAGAGTCTTCCTACCTAATTCAGACTACAATCTAAGGTCCTTATAATAGAGTTTGGCCTCATATTTTATAGCTCTATCCTTTGACCTCTTGGCTCTTGAGTCACATAGGACACATTATTCCCTAAATACTCTCAAGTCAGGATAAGCACACCAGCTTTTCCATCTGCCTAAAATAATTTTCCCGAGATCTCCCTATGATTTGGATTCCCTTGTTCCTCAGGCCTTAGTTCATTGAGGTCTTCCCTGATGTTCATATTTAAAGTGCCACTTCCACTATACTTATGAATATCTGAGAGACTACGGAGCTACATATTTATTTTTTTACTATCTCCCACACTATAATTAAACTCTGGGAAGACAAAGGTTTTTTTGTTTGTTTTTGTTGTTTGGTTTTGTTTTTCTGTTTTGTTCACTGATATTCCCAGCATCAAGGACAGTATCTAGCATCTAACATCTAAATGAATGTGTATTTTAAAAAATGTTTATACTAATACATTTTAAAGTTAAAAATTAATATATTATTTTATTAATTACTTCTTGTATATGAAGCAAAAAGCATACAATGAATAATAAATCAAATACCATTTTGCCTTCTACTCAAATAGCTATTAGAACACCATCTCTCTCTTTAAAGTAACTGGTGTCCCTCACCTGAATTCCATTTTCCTCCCTACACCTCAGAATAACTACTATTTTGACTTTTGTGCTTATGATTCCTTTGTTTTTCTTCACAGTTTAACATGTATGGATGAGTTGCTAAACAACATGTTATAGTTTTCATTTTTTCTTCTTTATGTAAATGGAATCATATGGTATGCATTTTCTGCAACTTGCCTTATTTCACTCAACATCCATTCAAGATTCGTCTATCTATCCATTCATGGATTCCTCAAATATTCTGTGAGTACCTGCTATATGCCACATACAACTCTATGCTCTTAGGGCACATCAATGACCAAAGCAGACAAAGAGTCTATCACCATGGGGATCACATTATAGCAACGGAAAATAAATACTAATAAGCATGAGTAAGTAAAATAAATTAAATATGTTGCATATTAAAGGTGAAACATATAGGAAAAAAGGAAAAATATACGGGAAAAAAATATAAAGCAGAGTATGGGGAATCAGCAAAACTATGCAAGTAATGGGGAAGGAGGAGAGTTCGCTGTAGTAAACAGGGTGACCAGAGGAGGCCTCACTGAACAGATGACTTTGAGCAAAGATTTAAAGAAAGTAAGGAGGCTAGAAATTTGGATTTATAGGAGAAAAACATTCCATGTACCAGAAACAGCTAGAACAAAGAAGTTAAGGCAAGAGTGCGACTGGTGTGTCTGAGAAACAGCAAGGACGCCAGTGTGGCTGGAGTTGAATGAACAAAGAGATCAGGAGATGAACTCAGAGACCGAATGAAGACCCAGAACCCATAGAGTTTTGGAAGCCACTGTTGAAGTGGAGAAGCACTGCAGCATTTTGAGCGGAAGAGTGACATGATCTGCCTTATATTTTAAAAGTATTTCTCTGTTGCTACAATGAAAATCAATGGTAGGGGACAAAGATGAAGGTAAGAGAGCAGTTTGGAGGCTATCACAGTCATATAAGCCTGATAGAATTTCTTGACAAATTGGATGTGCATGTGAGAGAAGGAGAGAAATCAAGAATGATTCCATAGTTTTTGCCCCAAGAATTGGAAGGCTGCAATTTCCATCCACTGAGGTGGTTACCCCATCACAGTCCCATTTAACTGTGGCCTATGTAGAAGGCTGATGAATCACTGAGAACGATAGTGGTCTATCATAAGCTCAATGAAGAGGCGTCTCCAGTTGCATTTTCTCCTTAACGGAGATAGTAAATATAGTCCCTGACACCTGCGAAATTAGCTATCAAGCTGATCAATGCATTTTTTCCTCAATACCAAAACCAAAGAGCATTAGAAGTCACTTACTGTCAGCTGGCAGAGTATAATTGTACTGTTTTGCCACAAGGCTCCATCAGTTCCTGGGTTGGCTTCATCATTTAACTCAGTGGGACCTTAATTATCTTGTTTCCTATAGGAAATCATGCTGGTCTATTATATTGATTGTCCAAGCCGATAGGATATATTGATTGGTAAGTAGCAAGTATCCTAGATCCCTTGAAAAATACATGCATACTAGACAATGGAAAATACACTAAAGGACTTTTAGGTGCATACCATTGAAAGACGTTTTTCGGCTGTTCAGGTGTCTCAGGATGTTGGAATACCCCTTCCAAAGTGTCAGATGACTTGCATCCTGGACCCCCTAACTGTGAAGAAGGCACAATGCCTACTGGATCACTTTGGATTTGTAGATGACATATGCCAAATTTAGTGGGTTGCTCAATTGTTACACATATTTGGAAATGCTACTCCTATCTGTTTAGTTAGTAACCAAGAATATTGAGAGTTTTGCGTGGGATTCAGAGCAGTGTAGGCCCTCCAGCTGGCCCAATTTGCAGTGCAAAAAGTGTTGCCCCTTGTGCTTATAATCTGTTGAAATCAAGCATGTCCAAGGTGCCTGTTGTCAGACTGCAATGCTCTCTGGAGACTGCTGATGTCAATTGCTGATGGGAAATTGCAGTGTAGAACAATAGTGTTTGGGAGGAAATTCATGTCCTCTGAGTAAAAAAACCCTGATAAGCTCACTGTGAACTGGGTATTATCTCATCTACTAAGCCATCAAGTTGGGCATGCCCAGATTATATGGATGAATCATACAGAAGAGGCCTAAGGAGTAAAAATATTTGTTTCCAATATAAACACTCAGTATACATGAGGAGACACTCAATGATCAGATGTTAAAAAAACAAAAAAAAGACTTATCCTGTCACAATCATTCTTTCTCACTATCAGCCTGAGTGTTTGCCCGCTGGACTTACAAAGGAAGAGGCCCAAAGAGATGTTTTTCGTTAAATTTTCAACAAGTAACCCACCGCCACCCAATCCTCACTGCACCCCGTTCCCATCTCATATTTGATCTGGCTACAGCCACTGCTGGGTGCCCTATCTTCCAGGGGCAGAGAACAATGTCCAGTCATCTGGTGATAAGTCAATTCTATTAGACCTTTTTTATCTTAGAGAAGACAGCAGACAGAATATGTTCTCAGTGGACTAGATCCTTACACTAGATATGGATTTGGTTTCCTTGCCTCCTTCTGCCAGAAACAACTTTTAAGGAATTAGAAAGCTTTATTTATTGTTAGAAAGTTCTATACAATATTGCTTCAAACGAAAGAATTCAGCCTCTGGCAAGAGAAGAAAGACAGTGGGCTGATGCCACGGTATTCAATGATCTTTCCCTATTGTGTACCCCACCAGCCAGAAGCAACAAACCAAAGAGAATGGTGAAATGGAATTTTAAAAACTCAATTATGGCTCTGGCTGGGAAGTAATACCTTTTGAAGTAAGTTGGGCTAATATACAAGAGGATACAGATTCCATTCTGTGATTTTTTTTTTTTTTCCCATAGTCAAAACAAAGGGGAACGAAATAGTGAAATAGGGAGCTACATATATGACTGCTTCACCTAATGACCTACCAAGGCAACTGAATAAGTTTTTGCAGGGTGTATTTTTTATTTTTTACCTATTGAGAAAATCTTTTTTTTTTCTCTCTTTTAAACTGATAAAGTCCAGTATTTAAAGTTTATACATTTTTAAAAATATACCAAGCTTTCATTTCTATGATAAAATTAAATGTCACAATTTTGCTGATATAATTTCTAGGATTTTACCATCTATGTCCCTGAGTAAGAGTGCCCAACATTTTTTTTTTCTTTTTTGTACTGTCCTTGTTAGAATTTTTACTGTTAAGGTGGAACTAGTCTCATAAAATCAATAGGGGAGTGTTCCTTCATTTTCCATTTTCTGGAAGAATAAGATTAAAACTGAATTTACTATGTCTCTAATACCAAATATTCCTATAAAGCTATGTGAGCTTTATTTGTGTGTTTAAATGTTTTTAAATTACTTAATATCATTAATAATTGTATAGTTCAAGTTTTCTACTACATTTTGACCACTCTAGGAATTTCTCATTTGTGTTGAAATTTCTTACTTTTGTTGGCATATAGTTGCTTATAATAACTATTTACCATTTTAATCTCTGCCACGTAGATGGGAATGACCTCTTCTCATTCCTAATAATGTTAACTCATACCTTGTTATATTTTGTTCCATCTGCCAAATGTGTTCCAGATTTCCCCATTTAAAAAAATTTGCATACACAAACACACATCCATTGAATCAACCTATCTTTCAAACTAAAACCTTACCTTTGCCTTTTGCAAACAAACTCCTTTAAAAGTACGGTACATTAGTGAGCAACAATGTATTTATCAGTTATATAATGCTACATTTAAAAAATCACTCCAAAAGTTACCAGGCTAAAACAAGGATTGTTCTTAGGATTCTGTGGGTTGGCTGGGAGGTTCCTTTTGTTGATTTCTCCCAACCCACTTGCGTGGCTACATTTAACAAGAGGGTTAGCTAGGCTGGACAGTCCAAAATGTTCTCACTCACGTCTGGCAGTTGCCTGGGACACCTTGGTTCTCCTCCGTGTGGCCTCTCCTCCTACACCAGGCTAAACCTGCTTCCTTCACTAGTGTCAGCCTAGCACTCTAAGGGGGAATGGTTGAATTTGAAATGCCTCGGTGGCTTAGACTACAGTACTTGTCACTTCTACTACATTATATCGATCAAAACAAACCACAAGAACAGCCTAGATTCAAGCAGTGGGGAAACAGTCCCCACTTCTTGCTGGGAGAAGCTGCAAAAAATTCATGGCACTGTTAATCTTCTGTAGTCTGTCTTCTGGCAGAAATTATTTACAAAGTTCTGGTATGCAAAATGCATTCACCCTTCCAAAGACCCCAACAAAGTTTCATCAGATCAAGGCATCAGGATTGAAGGCTTTGATCTCATGATTTGTATCAGGTTGGGTGAGACCTTCCATGTGTGAGTTCTCTTAGTCCAGAGATCTGTGAAAGAAAGAGATAATTTATCCATCACTCTCCCTTCCCAACAGATAATGGTGAAAAAAGTATGGGGATAACTACAATAGAAATTTCCATTTTAAAAAGTGAGGGAAAGAAGGCACATAGTCAATTGTCTATGGAAATTCCAGTGATTCTGAACTTCATTTGGACACATGCCACCACTTCCTCCTACTCCTAGAATAGAAAATGGTATTTGATAATGATTTACTTCCATTTTCTAGGAGTGGTTCTCTAACCTTATTTTTCTCATCAGCTCTTGTCTCTTCCCTCTGGGCCTTTGGCTCAAGACCTTGGGCTCATGGTCTGCCTTCTGGGGAGACATTCCTTCTTTGTTTGTTTCTTTTCTTTCTTGTTTTTAAATAAGAAATAGCCCTGTTTGCAGCTGAGTATCTTTCTCAAAGTATTCTGTTTATTTTAATCTGTCACTGTCCCTTTTAGCTCAAACTAGTACTGTTTTTGTTGATAACTTTCTCTTAATATTTTCTAGTTTCCTATGAATCTGACTGACATCTCCTCCATGATCTAAAAGATAAATTCACAGTTCATTTTTAGATGGACTTCTTGCTATTTGAAGAATATGTGAAACTTCTAAGGGATAATGCCCTTATGATTTTCAGATGTTCTTTTTTCCCAGCCTAGAGTAGCAACTTAATTTTCTGAGAGCTTAACAGTCTTAATTTCAAGTTTACCATGAGGCCAATTTTTATTTTAAAAATCTTTTTGTGGGCAGAATATAGAGAAGATAAACAGGTTTATTTTCCAACCCATAATATGTACTGGGTCTTCTATAATTCCTGCAGATTTTTCTTGCTCCTTGAACTTTAGTTTATCTTTACCTTCTCGTACCTTATCATATGAAGCTATAAGAAGCCATTTGACAGTTTTCACATTCTGTCTGGAAGTTTCCTTGCTCAGATTCACAAGTTCACTAGGTATATTTTTTATCTTCCACATTTTTCAGATGACATTGTCTCTGACTGTTTCTCCACTGCATAATATGGATCTCCCTTTCTCAAGCCTTCAGTAGTAATTCCTTCATTGTTCTCCCAGAATCCACTAACACTCTCCTTGATGCTTTTATATTTTCTTCCTACAACTTGGTGCCAAAACTAATGCCACATGTTTTAGTGTTTAGTCAAAACAACAATTGTCTATTAATTCTCAGGATTCCACGGGTTCTCTGGGTGGTTTTTTTTTTTTTTTGCTGGTTTCTCCTGGACTCAGTCATCTGCATTCATCTGCATCTTTGGCTGGATTAGGTTATTCACATGTCTGGAAATGAATGCTGATTGTCCTGCTGGGGCACCTCTGTTCTTCTCCATGTGGCTAACAGGCGAGACTAGCATCTCTGAGTGGTATCTCAGGACAGTGGTTTAAGAGGATGAAGATGAAATTGCAAGGCCTCTTGAGGCCTAGGCTCTAGAATTCCAGTAACATTACCTCTGCCACATTCTATAGGTTAAAGTAAATCACAAGGCCAGCACAAGTTTATGATCATGGCAAAGTTGACTCCACCCCTCGATGGGTGGAGGAACAAAACATAAAGCAAAGCAATATGCATACTGGGAAATAATTTGTGGTTGTTAAGAGGAAAGGTTTTGGAGTTAATTGCCCAAGTTCAAATCCTGATTGCATTATTCTTGGCTGTGTCCTTGGATTAATCACTTAATTTCTTTCTGGCTCTGTTTTGTTTTCTCTAAATCTGACTAATAATCCTACCTACCTCAGATGGTCATTGTTGAGGACTAAATGTGTAAAAGTATGTAAAGCATTTACAACAGGGCCTGGCGTGTTGTAAACTCTATAGCAATGATTGCTCTTAGTGTTTAATTTGCTGCTTCTACCTCATTACCTTCTACTCACTCTCCCCTCTTCTGTAGAATGATTGCTGTCCTGCTATTATACTGACTCGGATTCTATAAAGATCATTGGTGGTCCCCAAATGTATTAGATTGTCTTATTATATGTTGTTTTTAATACTCCTTTCTTCTGGAAACACATTAGTGATTTCCCTGACTACCTTTAAGGAGGTAGTCCTTAAAGAGGCCTTTAAGGAGGCCCTTCAGGATCTCCTTTTTCTCTCCCTGCCCCTTTATTTTAATTGTTCACCAGTGGTCTTTCCTTTTATCCATTTTCCTCCTTTCTCAGCTCTTGCCCCCCGGGCAATCTCATCCAGTCCCATTGTTTTAACAATCAACACATATTCATACCATTCAAATATGCATCTTTATTTCTCAAATTCCTTCCATTTCTAGCTACTTACTTGGGTATCTCTACCAATATGAACCACAAGTTCTTCAAATCCAAATAGTCCACCACAGAACTGGGCTGTCAACTTCACTGTATTCCACACTCCAGTCATGGGAAATTGTACTATCATCACACCCTACTACCCAAACTTGTACCATCTTGTACCCTTATTCCTGTCACTTATTCAATATTGCTACCTTATTCCACATTCAAAACTTCAGTCTCTACTGGACTATTATAATAGACATCATCATTGTTCTTCCTGTCTGCACCAGTAACTCGCCCTCCCCTCTGTTGCCTCTGTTATGTATGTACACACAGATCTGTCAATACCTCTACTCAAAAAATTTTGATTACAATTTACTGATTAAACAAGTAAGATTAAAATCCTAAGGGGGACTTCCAGTTCCCTCATGGTCTGTTCTCACCCTGTATGGATGGTGACACTCTTTTTCTATCTCTACATTTTCCCCTGCACTTGTATGCACATATCTGATTCTGAGTACTTCTAATCATCTCATAATCCCATGTCTTTTTTTCTACCTCTTACTCTGCTTGAAATATGTTTCTCTTCCTCCTGCACTTCCTCTTTTTCGAGTATGTGTAGATTAAATATAAGTCATGAAATTTGAAACACCATGAGAGTAGGGTAATTTGTTTTATACTCTTTTTATAGATTTTTGTTACATGACACTTAGCAATGTGTCTATTGTGTAGCATCATTGAATACTTGATATTAAATGGATGAAAAACTTGGTAAATGTTCCTTTCATCCTCACTTGTCATTTGTTTCCTCTCTTTCCTCTCAAAGCACTTTATGCTTTTTTCACAGTTTTTGTTGTAATGTTCCTGAATTATGGTGGTAGCATATGTTCTATCTTCCCCACTGGCCTTTGATTGTATCTGTGGGCAGAGGTTTTGCTTTACTGGTCCTGACATCTACAGCATTTAGTATAAAACAGCACACACACAATGTTGAATGAATGCCTTCCCACTACCCTGTCCTGTGGTTCATCCATCATTTCTTTGGTCATTCGGTAACTGGCCACCACATATGGTCAGTCACAATCCTCATGGTGACCTTCCCTTTGAATCACTGATAAGAAATTTTTAAAAGCATTGAATAAATGTATTAAAAAATTAAATGATAGAATTTCACAGAAAGTGTCTTTGAGCATATTAGAATCATTAATAAAAAGCTATTTAGTTACAAAGTCAATGTCAAAATCAAAAAGCATATCATGATAAAAATGTGTGAAATAGTTACTTGTTTTAAACAAAATAGCAAAATATCTAGGAATATTCAGCTAGTAGTATTATTTCAAGGTATGGGAAAATAATTACAAAACCAAAATCAAAATAATGTATTTCGCATTATAAACTAAAGAAGACCTTCTTATAAGCATTAATTAGATATAATTTTAAAATATTAAGAGTTGAAATTACATACTTGAAATAGTATTTGCAATTCCATTCAGCTTCTTCCTAATGTAGAAATCAATTAAAAAAATTTAAAACATATATACATTGAAAGAAATTTAGGCAGAATGGTTTTGTTTTAATCTCAGAGAAAATGTGTTCTAATAGTGTTCTCATTGGGAATACAATAACTGTAGTTATATAATCATGAAAAGAAAGAAATGGGTCGATGGTCATAAAACTCCCTTGATAGTCGGGCATTGTTAATTTAAAAGTAGGAAGGCAGGGATTAAAGTTAATGAGGGGCTGAGCCTCCATGCAATTTAGTTAAACTCTTTAACACAAAAGCTGGTAGAATATATGGTAAGAATGTACTAGAGGGAGCAACAGGAGACAAGGTTGTGAATCAGGCTGTGAAAAAGAAGAGAAAAACAGGACACCCTTTAAAGGAAATGATAATCACATAGTTCCATCACTTGATAGATTAGAGCAATCAAAGGGGTTGGAAATTCCAAATTCAGTCATTTGATAGATTGGAGAAATCACAATAAAGACATAAAGGTAAATTTGTATTTCTCATGAGGAAAATCAAAGTGGATTATTAGGTACTCCCATAGCTGTTAAATATTATGTTGACTTTAATTCTTCCCTGGGTGCCTGAGAATGTGTCTTTTCTGGTCATAGAAAGAGCAAAGTTACTTCTAGACCTTTATTTTCAGACTGCCTAGATGTCAAAATTACATTACTCTCGGGGAGAGAATAGCCATTTTCAGAGTTAGTGGTTGCTACAGAAGGGATAAAATTTTCACTATCCACACAAAGTAAATTGAATGTAAGCTGGACAAGACCCCAGGTAGCAGTAGTGAGATAGTCTGTAAAAAATTTCTTTCACCTAATTCCTTCCTTCATCTATTCGTTCATTTATTTAATAACCATCTCACACCTACTATGAAATTGTTTTAGCCTGTTATAATCCAATGGCTACAAGTTAAAATTGACTATGGTCAGAGCTTGAATAGTGATTTTTAACACTTTTTAGCTGGGCTTTTCATATATATATGAAAAGATATATATATATCTCAGTAAGATGTTGAAGTTCTTTTTTATTGCAGGTTAGATATATCTATTTGGCATCAAAAGATTCTTTTCAGTCAATTCTAATAACATTTTATTTAAAAACAGTTGGTCTTATATTCATAAATGTAGTTTATATAGAATGGGCAAGAAGCATTTAAACAATAAGACCACGGATTCCTGTGGCCAGGGAAATGCTGTCAAATAGAACTTAGGAAATCTTGCAGAATCAACTTTCCACTAAAGAAGATTTTTTTATGAGATCATATTCAATTTGAAAGCAGTTCTTTTCCTGCCACAAATAGACTATAAAACTGCTATGGTCATAGGGCAGACCAGAGACCATGAAGACAGACAAAGACATTTACAGCGTGGCTCAGTGTAGGGGGGACCAGCCATCCCCAGGTAAGACAAGCGATTTTACAATCATGTGCATTTTCTGATCATGGAAAGAGAAAAGTTGCCTCCAGATTTACTTCCCTGTACAGGGAACACGTGACTGAAAAACAGAAAGCTTCCTTAGAATACAGTAAATTGTATTTCAAGTGCCAACATTGTACAGTTGCAGAGAGGGAGACCAAATTATTTGCAATTGTTTGGGAAACCTTGATAAGTAGAAGCAATAATTCTGCTGCAGACGTACTTAAAAGATAACCAGATTATGATGAATGTGCAAATAAAGACAAAACAGGAAGAAAATACTTCTATCTACTGCCTAGGAATAAATGGTTTACCAGTACTTGTGAGGAAGAATTAAAATTTGACCTATATACAACATTATCTATGTAATAAGGATTAATGTTCAATCATTTCTGTATTGGTCTTCTTCCTTACTATTGGATCCAAAAATCTCATTCAATCCTGTACCTTAAAAATATAAATCTTTGAATAAAATAACTATACTGATACAGATAGACATCTTGACCAAGTTAATTTGAACTGACAACAATAATCAAGATTTTACTGCCCAATCTTATCATCCTAGGTGAATAGCAGCTGCACAAACTGATAGCTTCTCAAGGGTTTTACCTATCAGTGTACACTTCACTTTATTTGGTTTTAAACTTACATTTTTTAAATCTTAGATAAAAGGTAGGGGTGGATGAGTTTTCTTACTCTCTATATGCCCTGTGGCATATCCATAAAAACCAACACACGGCATATATACTGTTATTTGTGACATGGTTCCTCAACATAACAACTGAATTAATTGTGTTTGCTTGTGTTTACATGGCTCATATAGAAGACTTGTTCATATTATAGATATGAACAACCCACATTAAAAATATATTTATAATAATAAAAATAACATGCCTAATATAGATTATTTAAAAATACAGAAATATATAGAGTAAGAATTAAAAACCCAAGTGAAACCATTGTGTTCCCACCTCATTGTTCAGAAGTAACCACTAATGATATATCCATGTATATCTTTCAAGCTTTTTACCACCCATTAAAAATATATATTTATATCCATTTTACAAATGAAGAAAGCAAGCCATAAAGAGGTTAAGTAATTGGCCCAAAGTCATACAATTAGTAAGTGCTGTAACTGAGTATTAAACACAGACAGTGTTACAGAATCCATGTTTTAACTAACTATCCCATTCTTGTCTTACCTATATTTAAAATAGAAATACATATCAACATAAGAATATTATACTATTCTTAATGTTCTGTGACATGATCTTTAATATATTTTGCAAATACAGAAAATAATCTATTTTTGTTGTTTTCCAATATTTGTGTGGTATTTCAAAGTAAGCACTCACTGTATTTAATTTCACCATATAAAAATTAATGGGCACATAGGCTGTCAAATATTTGACTGCTACTTAAAAAATATAATGAATATCTTTGTACATACATCTCTGTGTATGTGGCTGTGAGTATTCTTATAGGAGAAATTTTTAGAAGGGGAATTGCCTTGTCAAACTATGTGTACATTTTAATTGACCTCCTTAAGGACTTAGTGTACCAGAGCTTGTTTTCCCAACTTTTTACCAACACAGGATATTATCAATCATTTCAAACATTTTCCAAAAGTCATGTGTAGGGGCTTCCCTGGTGGCGCAGTGGTTGAGAATCTGCCTGCCATGCAGGGTACACGGGTTCGAGCCCTGGTCTGGGAAGATCCCACATGCCACGGAGCAACTAGGCCCGTGAGCCACAACTACTGAGCCTGCGCGTCTGGAGCCTGTGCTCCGCAACAAGAGAGGCCGCGATAGTGAGAGGCCTGCGCACCGCGATGAAGAGTGACCCCCGCTTGCCACAACTAGAGAAAGCCCTCGCACAGAAACGAAGACCCAACACAGCCAAAAATAAATAAATAAATACACTCCAATCTCTTAAAAAAAAAAAAAAAAAAGTCATGTGTAAAAAATAGGATTGAATTTTTTTTTTTGGTGATTTCTTGATAATATTGAAGGTTGACAATCCACTCATTCACATATTAATTACTCGAGTTTCTCCTTTTTTTAAATTACTTATATGTATGTGTTTCTCACGTCATATTAGTTTAATGTTTTCTTATTGTTTGGAGAAACTCTATATTTTGTATACCAACTCTTTATCTGTCGTATACGCACACTAATATTTTTCTTAGTCTCTCTTATCTTTGTTTTGGATATTTAGGCTTATTTATGATGTTCTTAAATGGGTAAATTTGCCAATCATCCCTTTATGCTTGAGGTGTGTATCGCTGTCTGTGTGAGGGAGATATCAAAAAACCTTCATGGAGGTGCTAACAGTATAATGAGTTTATAGACATAAACAGAATTTATTCACATCAAGTGATGCTGGAGAGAGGGATTCTGGATAGAACTCATTACATGAGCAAAGGAATAGTGATGAGCAGTCACACGGTGTGTTCAGGGAAAATATAACCATTTGGTGTGCTGGAGCTTAAAATGTGAGGTATACAGTGGCAGCAAATGGGATTGAAGAAAGATAGGTAGATGCTAGACAATGGCGAAGTTGTGTGCTACAATAAGAAACCTGGAAATGCACCTTAAGGCAATGAGGAGCCGCATATGGGGAGGTGAAATGGTCATATATTTGCGTTTTGTTAGAAGGTTCTGCCAACTGTAGGAAGGATGGATTTGAGAAACTCAAGGTAAGGTGGTGACCAAAGGAAACTTGGTATTAGACCAGATGATGCTCACCTAAAACTAGGGTGCTGGTAATTGAGAAGGAGAAGAAATGTGTTCCTCTGTCAGCTTTGAAAGGTGCTAAATTAAAAAAAAAAAGCAAATGAATAGCTTTTTTTTTTTTTTAACTCTTTTAGTCTAGTCCACCTAAAATTTTACTTCCTAAAGGTTTTTAGTTCCCAGTGATTTTGATAGTGATATACTCAGGCCTATTAAAGAAAAATTCTCCACGTTCAACCATGTGCCACAGAAAGCTCAGATCTCTATTGGAATGTTTTCTGCTGTGTGTGGAAAGCTTATGCTACCTCCATGTGTAATATTTTGCATACTTTAATATATAATACTTAAATGTAATTTATGAATAAAAGCTTATAAATTCATGATTAATTTTTCTTACCTAGTCATTAATATAAGGGAAACTAGTATCTTCTGAATCCCTACTATGTATCTCTACTAATTATTTTCTATGTTACCTTTACTATAAAGACAAAACTATATGATAGGCATTGTAACTATTTGACACAAAGGATACTAAGTCTAAGGAAAGTGAGTAAATTTCTCGCAAGACAGTAGATTCTGTACTTTAATCTAGATCTTTAATTTTAAAATACATTCTTTGGCCTAATCAACAATACCTATTACCTAGAATTTAAAGGTTAAGCTTGACCACTCTAAAATAATGGCATAGCACTGGAAATAGCAGTCAGAAAATTGTGAATTGCTTAAATTTTTTATTTTTGGGTTCACAAATCCTAATAGGAGAAATTTACTTTCAAAGAGATATTTCTACATTTTCTGGCATTTTGGTCTTTTGAGCATTTAAACAGCTTTAGCATAATGTCTCATATTTTTCCAAGTAGGAGATAAGCTAGGTCAATCACTCCCCATCTCATCATTTATCTCCAAGGCATAAACAAAGGAAACAAACAAAAATTTTGAATTAAACTAAAAAAAATTGAGTCGTATCATAGCTTATATCAAAGTATTTGAGTTGGAAATTAATTATATACCAGCATATATACGAGTATTAATTATATACGGGCATAAGTGATGAATTTTCTAATTTATCTTAAATTATTTTTTGTATGATTATTCATGTCCTCTGGAACATATAATAAAACAAATACAAGCAGAATATTAAGTGGTCATTTTTACTTACACATTTTAACAAGTTAATTCTTTTAGAGGAACATATCAACTAGAGGTTTAATATATCTTGGGGTTCAAAATGTTGTTACATTATTTAAATTAATTTCATGACTTACAGCAGCAACAAACTATGTATAAGTATACAATATCATTGCTGGCATTTTCCCCTACTGTGTCTTCTCTGCTGTGTTTGGCAGTCTGTGTCAGACCCTAGTTTGATTGGTAGAGCATCACTTTGTTCGTTGTCATGAGGTTTCTCTACTTTAATCAGCCTTCAGATTAAATGGATTTTATTGCACCTGGAAATAAATAACAGCATACTGCGTTTTTTTTTTTTTTTTTTTTCCTTAAAATAGATCAGACCTAAGCTGTGAACCAGAGGCATGTTTTAGAGCTTAACATCTTCTCTTTTGATTGGTGAAATCTATCTGAATTTGCATGAAGTATGCATATATATATCATAATTAAGCAAACATTTTTCAAATTAATTTTTAGCTCTGTTTAAATGATATTAATAGATCATTGCTATAGCTTTTAGGGGTTTACTTTTACTTGTGTGAAACATTTTTTCCTATTAATGGAACTAGAATTACATTGCATTTTATATATAAGGGATCAAAACAATTTATACACTATATAGCATTTCAGATTCTCTCTTAATGCTTATTTTCTCTTGAAGTATTTTTTAATTAATTGCTAATGAAGATCTTATAAGAATATGAATTGGATAAAGGAGAAAGTAAAATTAATTTTAGACTAATAGACATCATCTTTTCAATGCTGCCACCAGTCCCTTTAATTTGTTGATCTTCTTCTGACCTACTTATTTTACATGTTTTAAATGCTTACATCATAAGATGTTTGGTAAGTGCTTAATCATGTAGATAATGATGTGAATATAAAGTGCAGCAAGGTAAAGTAATGACATACTTTAACTGGTCAATGAACAATGAAAATCACCTTAGACCCTTCCCTTCCCGTATTCACTTACGTCATGACACAGAATGTATTCTCGGAGAAAACAGGAGAAGGATTGACTGATGTCATCTCTTTACCATCCAGCTCCAAACTGGATGGTTGATTTGTTTGTCGAAAACAACTTGAACATTCTTCTTAGCATCTCAGCTGAAAAAGGGCCAAATATTCACTGAAACCTGGTCTTTGCAGTCAGCAAATGGAATTGTTAATGACCTTGGCAAAGCAACTTCAGTGACTTGGAAGACATGTTACCAGATTGCTCCTGGTCAAGGGGAGGAAGGAAGGGGAGAAAGCAAGAGGATAGTAATGCACAAAGGGGCCTCAAAGGATTGCAGACATTTAAGGTTTATGTTTAGCTAGAGGGAGGCAGAATCAAGAGAGTACTGCTTTTTAATATAAAAACATTTGAGCACATTCATAAGCAGAAGAAAACAATGATGACAAATATGTTATAGAAAATGCAGAGAAAAGAATTATTAGCTAGAGCAAAGTCCCTGAACGCGTAAACCAGTGTGGGAGACCAAACACTGGGAGATGAATTAGCTTTCAACGTGAGGAGGGCAATGGCTCTTTCCATTTAGAACAAGAACTTCTAAGTCATTTGTTTTCACGTCTCTGTGTCTGGAGAAAAAAACAGTTGAGTAAATGGAAAGTCAAGATGGTAGGACCTGCCACTGGACAGAGGAGAATTTTTTAAACTAAATATTATTTTCATTCTTTAAGAGGAGATTAATTATGTCATAACTGAACTATGCAAGCAGAACTCAAAGAGTAAAATCTCCAAATATTTTATGGTTTAAGTTTATGAACTCTTCACACTTCCAATGAACACTTTATATTTTCTTTTGACTGAGTCCAAATGTTATCGAATGAGAATGGGAAAATGAGTTATTCACTGACATATGAAATGGAAAGAAATTGGCCTTGTATTTTTTCAGAAGTATTTTTCTAATACATGTGTTATAAAATTTTATTTCTTGATGCTTTCCTTTTTAAATTAATTAAAATTTCCTTGAGATGAATGACCCTTTTTTCTTTGAGAAATCATTTTTTGTTCACTAGGAAAGCAGTCTAATCTTCCCCAGACCAATTATGGTTTCAGTTGTTAATAGAATCTCAGTATATGTGGTCTACATCTTCAGGTTTTAAAAACACTTGTTTATCTCTAATTTATTTAAGTTTGTTACATATTTTCAGATATTATTTGTAAGTGTTTAAGCATGTATAGTCCTATTAATTGCTTGAAGGAACTTAGTAAAAAGCAGCATTTTTAGAACTGATTTAGTGCCTGTTTTGTGAAATGAGGGGATATATAGCTCAGACCATTTTCTCTGTGTTTATTTTGGAGACAAGAGAACAAGAGAAGTCATAAGAAAATTTTTCTAAGGCAAATTTATTTCACCTATTTGGGTTACTTACTAAAACTGTCTGTCTGATAAGAATGATTTCAGGATGGGAATAAATAATATTCACAATAAACTCTCCATGCAGTCAAATTGGAATTTGTTTTTGACACCATGGAAATACATACTCACTGCTCCTTCCCTTGGGACACACAGATGAGTGGATGGCACAAAGGCTATGACTACACAATGATAAAACATCTGCTCACTTTACTAGACTTTCAGAAATCAAATGATCTACATGGTTTAACTTCAACACAAAGCCTATGGATTGCTTGAATTTTTAAACAAAATAAACTTATCCAGACAAACTATTTTTTCATCTTAAAGACATTCAGAACAAAATGCAGGTGGGAATGATTACCAACTTGGGTTTTATGATTAAAATTCAAATGAGTTCTGCAGTTAGAGCACAGTGTATGTTCTTTTTAACATTAAGTAAAAAATGAGAGAATTATAAGAATAATGATAAACTAAAAATTAAAAGAGAATAGTATAACGGTAAATACCTACATTAGCACAGTCCTCTGCAAAGTTGAAAGGCTCAAATCAAACTACAGATATGTAGTTTAATTAAAGTTAATGGAAAGTAAATGCTTGCAAAACAATAACATTACCATCACCAACACAAGCCAACAACAGCAACAGGACGAGGAACAAATGTGGTGAGTCTGGTTTGTAGCACTTTTTATTAGTAGGCTGTGAATGGAGACTGCGAAATCAAATCCAAGCTCTTCCATCTGAGATCTTAGTCATGTAGCAGTCTTTTTGAGCCACTTTTGAAAAATGAGGATAATGTACTTTATAACCTGAGCTTTTGTGAAAAGGCTAAATGAAAATATATATTAGAGTATTTATTATAGGGACTGCCCTGGCGGTCCAATGGTTAAAACTTCAACTTCCAATACAGGGGGTTCAGGTTCGATCCCTGGTGGGATCACTAAGATCCCACAAGCCTCGGGGCCAAAAAACCAAAACATAAGACAGAAGCAATATTGTAACAAATTCAGTAAAGACTTTAAAAATGGTCTACATCAAAAAAGAAAATGTATTTATTTTAAAAGAGTGTCTGGAACATAGCAGTCATTCCAATACCTGGGTATCCTTTTTCTCCCTTCTACTCTTCTCTAAATGTCTTTATGTTGATGCTTCCTATTGACTCTATCTGCTAATGAATAAAAATCTTGTTTAAGGAAGTATGATCATCTTGATGGGCTTTCAGAGAAGACAGAGGTGGGCTTTCAGAGAAGACAGAGGCTCATCACCAAATCTAGGAGTAGGGACTCTGGGAGGTATGAGCCAAGAGTATATTGAGTTTTAGTCTAAGGCCCTATTTTCATGTATCACTTACTGATTAAAAAGTAATTTAAAAAATAGCTTGCAGTTGTCCCAAAGATTTTTGCATGGTTTCATATCAAAGGCTCAGCTCAATGTCAAGTTTTCTAGTCCAACCAATCTGGGATTGTAACCTTCAAAACTGATATATTATAAATCATAACTTCCTGTTTCACTTTATTCATGGCAACTGTCACCATCTGAAATTATCTTATTCATTCATTCATTTATTTATTATTTCAGTGTTTGTCTTCCCCACCTAGAGTGAGATGCAGTGATTTTACCTGTCTTTTAATAGATTTTAAAAATCTATTATGTGGTGATTAATAATGGTTGAATAAATTAACAAACTATCAATAATGAGTTTTCAGAGGCAGATAACCAATGCTAATGTATATTGTGCACTTGTTATGTGCCAAGGATTATTTTAAGCATTGTATATGTATTAACTTATTTATTTTTCACAATTTCAATCAGGAGGTAGGTACTATAATTATCCACATTTTATAGAAGATCAACGAAATGTAAGGAAAGAGTAAGTAATTTGCCAAATGCCCCGCAACTGGTAAGTGCAGAGAAAAATTGGAACCCAGCCTGCTTTAGGGCCCATAGGTTTAAGTGCTGTGCTGTGATAATTTTGTTTCTCCTGACACAGGGATGTTTTCTATGTTGCTATGGATATCTGCCTATAAGGTGGTGCTTATCTAAGATTGTTGTGTACTGAAACACATAAACAATAACAACTTATTTCCAGAAAATTTCACAATTAAAAACATGTGAACATTTTTTTCAGTTGTAAAGATGGCTGAGAAACAGCATTTGATAAAGCAAGTTGTGAGTTACTTTACCAAAATTTCTCTAAATTTAATAGTTTCTATAATCTCTGAGATCAGTTCCTAGTATTACAACACCAAGATGGAATAAGATATCATTCAACGAAACTTTTAGAATCTTACTGGAAAGAGATATATTTTGAGAACAAATATAGACTTTAATTTCAGCTCTGACATTTATAAGACTTATTAGATTTATATGAGTCACTTAATCTTTTTGAGCATCTGAGGCTCATTTTCCTGATCTTTAAAATGGTTATAATGATGCTTGACTTGTGAAGATCAAATGAGAAACATATAAAATGCCCAGCAAAATGCCATAAGCATAATGGAAGCTAAATGAAGGTTAGATGCCATGGCTTCCCTTAGATTCTGTATATTAGGAAAGAGTAAATTGTCTAAAACACTTCAATATGTATAGCTGATCACATATGTATTTTCTGAATCTTTTAGTATATTCATTCAATCAGTTATTGAGCTATACCAGAAATCAGACACAATAACATGTCTCAGGAAATTGTGAGCAGTATGGAACAAAACAGACAGGGCCTTTGTCCTCATGGAGTTTCCATTCTGGTAGGGAAGGAAAACATTTAACAACTAATCATGAAAAGAAATATATCATTATAGGTTGTGATATAATTTGAAAAAATAAAACAAAAAACCACTAGTTAAATTAGCAAAGAATGAGCTGAAGACAGAGTATTACTTTTAAGGTACAGCATGAGGTTAGTGATTCAAGTAATTAAAAAGACTGATGTGTCAGGGTGATAATGGCCCAGCAAGAGTGATTATGTTTGAGCTGAAGACCTAGGCTGAGATCAGATGGTACAGGTCTGGCCCTATCTTCCAGGTAATTAAACCCTATGTGGAAGGAAATAGGCAGCCAATGAAGCCTTATGAGCAGAATAGTACAAAACTTAATTTAGCTTTTTAAGATATCACTTTGTCTACTCTGTGGGGAATGGATTGGAAGAGGGCAAAACTAGAAGAGAGAAATCTGGTTGGAGGATAATGTAAGAGATTACTGTGGTGTGGGCTAAGGTGACTGCCGTCACGAGGGAGCGAGGACCTATTAGAAATATATTTTGGAGGCACTCTCTGGGGCTTGGTAACAGATGAGCTGGGTCGGTGAGGGAAAGGGAAGTGTTGAGAACGCCCCTTCCTAATGTCTTGCATAAATAACTGGGTAAATGGAGAAGCCCACTTATTGAAAAAGGAAAGAAAGAGCATAAATAAGGAAAGGAAAAAAATGAGCATGTTAATTTTGCAGTGTTTGAGAGTAATCCAGATGGATGTCAAATATTATTTGTTTTGTAAGCCTAAAAGTTAGAAAGAATGGTCTGAGCTGGAGATAAAAGTTTGGAAATTACGAACTTATCTCTAGGAGGATGGCCAAGCCAGGAAAGTGAAAGGATTGTCAAGAACATACACTGAAAAGTCAAAAAGGCACAGACTTGAGCCTTGTCTTTGGTTTCTTCTGGAAATTGACTCTGAGATAAGGATTCAAGTGTAAGTACTTTATTTGAAAAGTGCTGGGAACACTGGCAAAGGAGAAAGGAAATGACCTACGGGAGAGGGAGAAGTCAACATAACGTGCCTTATTCAAGCCAGCTACTACTCCAGAGCTTAATCCCATGGTGCAACTCTTGGAAATGAAGTAAATCACACACTTCAGAATTAACCCATGGAGGGGGCACAGGAACTGAAATATTTGTACACCAAAACCCCTTTACCACTGGGGACAGCTACTCCCAGAAAGTGTTAATTACCTGGCATTCTCAGGCTGTTCCAAGTGAGTTAAGGGGTCTTCTCTGTTTCTTAGGAAGTTGGATTAGCAACAAAGATATTATTTCTGATCAAACAAGAGCAGTTTTGGCTCATGAGGAAAGGTGAATGTTTGGGAAATTAGGTAAAATGCATGCAATATTTGGAACATATATATATATACCAAAAATGATTTGTTGTTTATATTTTTAAATTTATCTAGTTGTACTTTTGTTTTGTTTTGTTAGTCTGCTAAGTCTTTCAACCCTAGGTGAAATGAGCTGAAGGGTGAATGGGAAATGAAAAATTAGTGAATCAGGAGGAAGTGATATTGACTGTGTGTAGAAACAGAGAGATGGAAAGGGAAGGGACCCAGACTGTGTTTCAGATGGGTCATCCTACAGCGTATATGAAGGCCGAGGGGAGTGGGGCAGTTGAGAATGAGAAGTAGAAAACAGAGAGTGGGGAGCATGGTAGATTGAGGTCGTTCTTCCCTACTGTGTCTTTCTTTCCTGTGAGTCTTCTTTACTACTCACACAGAACACTTCCCTTCTGACACTTCTGGTCACCAAGTGTGTGGAGTTTTGTTTTCCCCACAACAATTTTCTGCAACACCACATGGGTGTCCTACATACAATTTGACTCAACTCTTACACTATCTACCTAGAGGTAGTGTCAAATCTTACAGGTTAAGGGCTCCGTCCTACAAGACTGCTCCCCACCACACACACACACACACACACACACACATACGCCCTTCAGACCCAGGTTGTCACCTGTGCTTCTGACCAACCAGCTATAGATCAGAGGTTTAAACGACCCTCTCCTTGGGTTCTGTTGGTTCGCTACAGCAGCTCACAGAACTCAGGGAAACACTTATTTACCAGTAAACACTGTTTACCAGTGTATTAAAGGATAAGATAAAGGATACAGATGAAGAGCCATAAAGGATATAGATGAAGAGCCAGATGTAGAGATACAGAGGGTGAGGTCTGGGAGGGGCCAGAGGGCAGGACCTTCTGTTCTCCTGAAGTCGGGGTGCATCACGCTCCCAGTGTGGACGTGTTCGCCAGCCTGGAAGCTCTCTGAATGCTGTACTATTAGGATTTTATGGCAGCTTCCTCGTGTAGGCATGATCAATTTTCCACTCTGTTTGTAAACCTCCACCCCTCTCTGGAGGATGAGTGGTAGTGCTGAAAATTCCAAGCTTCTAATTATGGCTTGGTCTTTCTGGTGACCAGCCCCATCCAGGAGCCACCCAGAGTCACCTCCTTAGAACAAAAGATGCTCCTAGTGTTCGTATCACTTAGGAATTTACAAGGGTTTTAGGAGTTCTGTGCCAGGAACTGGAGTACACAGACCAACAGAGATACATGTTCCTATTATCTCACAAGCAGGAAAAACTGGAGTGTGTTTGATTCAGCTGATGAAGATGGATTGACTTTTCATTGGAAGTGAGACCCCTGCATCATACCATGAAGCAGGAGAGAGGGAAGAACATTCTTAAAGAAAGAAGGAAAATATCAGGGATTTTGATAAATAAAGAGTCAGATTTTCAGAAGACATATTGGAAGTGTTTTGGAGACAGGGCAGGAGGAATGTCCGGGTAGGAGGAGGATGCGGGACAGTGGGCAGATGTCTGATCATCAGAAGGGCTTACAGTACACTGTGGGAGGGGAGGAGTGTACACAGGACTGGAGACAGGATGGATTCAGACTGGAGGGAGACTGCAGACTTGAGTCTAGCCCACTAAACAAATTTATTAGTAGAATAAAAATCATTTAAAATAATTATAACCAGCAGCTCTTTCTAAAAAATGTTCTCAATTGTGTATACACACATATGCTCATATACATAAGGATGGATCATTTAGTCATAGTTAAAATACTTTAGGTTTTTCAGAGGTTAATCATTTTTTTTTCAAGTTTAATATTATTTAAAAGATTGAAAAATGAAATCCTTTCAGATACCTCAAAAACAAACTAAAGTCTTTATAAAAGTTTTTAGGCTATTGAATATTTTAGCAATTTTATTTCTGTGTAGTCTTCTAATGCACATATAACCACAGTTGAATGAACTACTGATTTTGAAATACAGAGCAATAGTTAACAGAAGGTAAGTTAATGGCTATCGTTGTATAATGACCAGTTGAGTAAATCTCTTTGGACATAAAAGATAATAGATCTTACTTATTACCTTGAAACAACAGAGGTATAACCATAGTTCTATGCTTTGGGGTATGATTAATGAGCTCTGTCTTCAGTTGTATTAAGAACTGAGTGAAAGTTTAACTACCAAAGAACATATACATCACTCCAAAAAGAAGCTTCACTGTGTACAATTCCTTTGGAGACAGTAGAGAATCTTAAGAAAAATAAGCACTGAAAAGTCAATAGGTGGATGTCTTCTAGGGAAGGTAGTCAACTAATTGTGTAATGAATCACTGCAAGTTGAAAACTAGAAGCAAATTATAGATTTTTGAGTTTTAGGCAAAAAAAAAAAAAATTTGTTAACCAAATAGTGCACTCTGATCTGAATGCATAAATGAGAGAAATAAGACCGTTCAATAAAAATCCACCAGGAGTTATTCAGGATTTATATTTAGCAAATCTATCTCTTTCATATATTTATAAGTTAAATTTTAAAAAAAACTAAAAAATTAAGAATTAGAAAATAGAGAAAAGGAAAGATACCAAGATGTATTCTTCATTTTATATATTTTTTATTTTGGAATATCTCTGTACATTAAGATGTATGATCTTTTAATGATGTATTTTTGCCCAAATAGAATACCAAGAACAAAAAAGTAAAAATTTAATCTAGACAAATATCAACAAAGTATACTTAACCCTAATGTTCAGTCAGAATATTTTTTCCAGTAAATAGAGTACTTCTGTTGTGAATGATTGATTTTTACTGATTCTGCCACCAGATATAACAGCAATAAAACCAATTCAACTGTAATTTTAGTGAAGCAGCTCTCTGAAACCATTCTAATTCACAAAATATATAGTTATATCAGTTTTTTAAAATCTCTATTGTCTATATACACATAAAGTTGTCAGGAGTCTGAAAGTGTTATTGATACAGCCTCTCCTGATGCTTTCATAGGAAGGTGGCACCTAAATTTGTCTTTCAATACACTCTGCCTTTCATACGCTTTTAATCCTTAAAAGCCAATAGAAACCAGAAATAATAAAGGTAATCAAAACACCATGTTTATGACAAATCAATCATTTAATTATATGGCATTTAAGCAAAGCTAGGTCATTGATTCATTAAACACATAGAACCAAACACTAACCCAATTATTGATTCAATAGTGAAACCTTGACGAAATTTCTAGTGATAATGACCATTTTACTGCACACTTGCAACTAAGTGGAAATTCAGCTCAACCTCAACATGCCAGCTCAACCCTACTTAAGACAGGAGTGGGCAATAATAAAGTTAAGACTGGAATACTCTCCATGACTCATTTGCTTTTCTAAGAACTATCCATTAATGCTTATTTCATTCAAGAAACTATACGATTTTATTACTATTATTTTTTCATTTTAACTGTTATGGTAATGTCAATTTGGGAAATCCAGAGGATGAGAATACCAACACACTTAGTAATAATTGGTGATATGTTGCCTATTTACTCACTTGCTTCTATAATTTAATTCATAATGTATTTGCTTCCTCTACCCTATATTGTTCTCTGGTCTCTATTCAACTTATAGAATAAATTATGTGCTTACTTAAAAAAAATATTTGATTGATGATTGGATTTTGTATGAAGGATAAACATTTTGAAATGAACTTGTTTCAAGTGATTTACTATTAACCCGATTTGAAACCTGTTATAAGATATGAACGTCCAGGAAAGGCAGGTTGTTAACAATATGGAAACTGTAGAGAAATTAAATAAACAAGAGGAGAAAATCTTTGCTCTAGTAATCTCAAAGAGATATTCATCTTAGCTGTAAAAATCTGAGATTAGGATACTTTTCTGGTTTAGAGGAGTCTCAGTCTTGGTGGAGAGCTTTCAGTTCCTGCTATGTGGGTACCATGATGTACGCTCAGCCCTGAAAACACATGACCATGTGCACAAATTAAAAAACAACTCTTTCTTGGCAGTTTGTGCTCAAGCATAAGTGCTATTCTTTGCTCAGCTTCTTTCCCACCATGGAATCCATTCCTGCGCATATAACCTGGGAACAGTTCTCATTCTAAATCTCCTCATGTAAGATTTTTATCATCTTCATTTTTACTTAAGATATAATCCAGAAGGTGGCTAGTTTCAAACTTTTAGGACTCTCACTCAAATATTTTACAACATGTATTTTAGACTCTAGTGCCATAAATGCATCTAAAACTTTCAAGCACATGGGAAAAGATTCTCAACATAATATCCAGAATCCAGTTTTGTGCATACACATTTCAATAGGATGAAAGATGCCACAGAGATCAACAGTTCTAAAGGATGTTATTATGGTTAGAGCAGGCACAAAGCATCCAGTGTGCTAAACAACAACTGCCTACACAATTAAGTGGACATAGAGGGAGAGAGTTTTCTGCACTGACTGTCCTGTTTGGTTGAGGGGAGAGATTTCGGTCTGGGACTCTGACCAAGGCTTCCAGAAACTTCACCCTAAGGGTAACCATCTGTGCTGACTCAATTGGTCTCACCCTGGTGGCCAATGGTAGCCCAAAGCCAGGGTTTCTTGTTTCACAGTATTGGCCAGTGCAATGCTATAAATCTGAATTTGTTTCTGGCATTTAAAAAATCAGGAGATTTCACATAACCATCAGAATTTTTATATTCCATTGAGAAACCAGAAGCACAACAACACTAAGACCACTTTTTAAATTAAAACCATCAACTGGAGCTGAGTAGAGCTGACTGTTTAGAAGGAGCCGCTAACACTCCTTGGGGTTTCCCCTACACTGAGGCTGTCTGTTACCTGTACTACAGCCTGGCCTACCTCGCTCATTTACATTATGGCCACCACTAACAACCTGTATGACCCCTTATCATCCTTAAGTAAGTCTACTGTGACCATCTGCCGTTACAGGGCTGCATTAAGGGTTTTACTTCAAGGTCCCCTTCATCCTCCCGGGCCAGAAAATTCTCGTTTGTTTGCTTTGTCCTTAGGGAGTTGTATATGTCACTGATTATCCTTTTCTTCTCTGGGACCACTTTTGTCCAAGCATTTTTGCGTTATCTTAATGTCTTTCATATAATAAAGGGCAAATGAAACAAAGAGAGGTTTAAGCTATGTTTTAAAGAAATAATAAGCTGAAAAAATGACAAGTTCTAATGCCAAGAGTAGAGACTAACATACTGGCTGAGATTCTGAGCACGATGACATCTGTGCGTCCATGATGTCTGATCTTTATTTCTGTCAATATCTCAATATCTCATTTTTTGTGGCATATCTCACAAACCATGTGTTGAGAAGCATGTATAATATTAACCTCCTGTGCTCCCTATGTTCTATTTCTCTTGCAAACCTCCTCTTGCTCTGCCTTAAAAAATTGAATAAGTAAAAAAAAAAACAAAAACAAAAAAACCCACAAGGAGTAATGCAACAAACGTTAATTACTAAATATCCAGAAATAACAAATATTAACATTCAGTTTTAGTTTATATCATTATTACAGAATCATTTGATCACTCTCTCAACTGACTTACCTCCCTCTCTCTGAAGAATCACCACTATCATTAATTTGATATGTATGTTTCCAGTGTTAATCTTCATGTTTTTATTACAGAAAAATATATCATACTGTTGATTTATGGATTTAAATAAATATAAATTCTTTATAGCATATGCATAATTAAGCAAAATATTTTTCCAAAGCCATGATATTTTAATATGCACTTATATTAATATATATAGATTTAGTTCACATATTTATATTCTCTATAATATTTCATTAGATATACATTATATACATATACATACACACACATATATGTTTACCCTACTGATAGACTTTTTTTCCCCAAATATGGCTATAGCAAGTGTCTCTGGAAGATATTTTTCCATTCCTTTATTTCATTTGGTTTCAAGTATGTCTTGTAAACAGCATGAAACTGAGTTATATTTTTAATTTAATTGGATAATTTTTTCTTAATAGGCTATTTAAATGTCTTCATTTATTTTGATTTAGTTCTAACATACTAATTGCTATCTTCTAATTAGCATGTTTGTTTTTCTTCGTCCTCTTTTTCTCCTTTCCTACCTTCTGTTTGATTGACCAAGTACTCTTTTATTCTTTTTTTCCAGCAATTGGTTTAGATGTCCTCATCTTTTTCCATTACCATTAATTTTTTTAATGCTCATGTTTAATATAAGGTATCAATATCTTTGTTGTCTCAAATGCTGTGAATATCTTAGAGTGTTTTAACACTGAGCTCCCTAATTCTATCTTCCATATTCTTGTTTCAAAAATTTTGTATTTTAATTCCCACATATTAGTATTTTTATAGTCAACATTTATTAGTTTTATGAATGTATTACTATTTGCTTCCCAGATTAATTTCTTTGTCTACCACTGGCTCTCACATATAAAGACAGAATTTAAAATTAAAGACTTTCCTGAAAGAACTACTAAAGAACTACTATAGGAACTAATATGGTTTGGAAAAAAATATGAGGAAATAAGGAGTTTTAAGAAGGGATAGTGAACCAAGTAATCGGTTAATGCGTGTACTTTTTTTTTAGCTTAAGTTGTTATTAAAATGTTACTTTTTTATTTTATTGGGGTCAGAGTGAATGTATCCTTGAGCTTTTCCTCATTTTTGGAATTTATTAAGCTTTTTTTTGTGGTATCTCTGCCAGATATCTTCTGTTTGTCTTCACAAATTCATTCTTAACCCCCTCCTTCTGCTTTCTGCCACAGATGTGTGACCTATATGGAATTATATCAATGGATTCCTCAATTTTCTGGCTTCAAGTTGGCTTCGTCCACTGGGAAGCCACAGCAGGGGAATGGAGGAAAGAAGAAAAAAAGTAGGGTGTTTATTACCCAATTATCCTTCTGGATGTATAACATCTCCCTTCTCCTGTCCTCTGGGGCTTGCTGCTTCTAGCCCCGGGTTACTACAGAATTCCTTGTGGTTTCATAGACCCCACTCCCACCTTTGTAACTAGCCACTTTGTAAATAAACGCTCTTTAAATTATTATAATTTGAGTGTGGTATTTACTCCTGTTGGGCTAAATATCTTGTAATCCTTCTGGCAATTTTTTCGGGTGTTTGCATAGAAAAGAAATATATTTGTGATAGAACACACACATCAAAGATGTATACATAAAGTTCAACCTAATTAAATTATTCAAATCTTCTGTATCTTTATTTTTATGAATTTAATCTATTATACTCAAAGACCAGTAGTTCTGTGTTTAAATCTCCCTATGCATTTATGCATTTGCCCATTTCCCTTTGAATTTCCAGCTGTTTTAAAAATAGAATTTATTACCATATATTTAAATATACTGAGAGTCTTGATTCATAAATCCTTATTATAAACATTACTGTTTGACTTTTATTCACCTTGTTATTTCCCTTTATTTCTCAAGGGTGTGTAATTTTCTTAGATATTAATATTCATATCTTTTCTTTTTTCCTATTTTGACTTACATGTATTTTCCCAAACTCTTAGCTGGAATTTTAGTATCTTGTGTGTTTAAATTTGTCTCTTGTAAGTAATATATAATCTGATATCCTTAGATTCTTTTAGCAAAAATAATAACAACAACAACAAATGCTTATATAAGGTTTCAATGTGCTGGCACAGTTCTAAGAGCTTTTCTTATTTAAACTAATTGAATCATCCTCATGACCCTATGGGTGGATATGTTATAATCCCCCTTTTATCGCTGAGAAAACTAAAGCCCAGAGTTTTAAAACAATGTCAAACACTAGCAAGCATTAGACCAGGTCTCTACTCTCAGGTTTTCTGCCTTCAGATCCTGTTCTTAGCCACTATAATTCACTGATGCTCATAATAGCAAATTTAAATCATTGGATGGCATATCTGAATGTGTAGTCTTATGTCAATTGTATTGGCTTAGCTTTTCCTTTAGTTGAACAGAGACAAAAAAGATACAATATTTCTCTCCCTCCCATTTAAGATGAGGGATTTGGTGTGTTCTCACTCTCTCTCTCATTTTGAGACTATGTTAATTTTGTGTGGGTTTATAGTAGGAGAGGGTAGTTATTTTTAATAATACAATATTATTAATGTAATAATATTTAAATACTATCTCTTTCAAAAATTCATTTTTTGCTTTTATTTTCTCAATTTTTCCACACTTATTATTATTATTACTTATTCCAGAAGATCTATATTTCTGTATTTTGATGCTTATCTCTCATATATTCTTTGTTTGTAATAGGACTTTTCAGTGTTAAGTTCTTATTTCATCTTACATATAGCTTGATTATGTGTGTATGTAAACATCTATCTATACCTGTAGTCTGTATTCATGCTTATATACATCTGATACAACTGGAAAATATATTAATATAGGTATACATATAGAAATATACATATATTCTTATTTCTTACATATTTAATAATGAATTCCCATTGGCCTTCACATATAAACTATATTAAAATGAATATAGAATTCTCAGCTTATAAGCACATTTTCTCAAAACTATGTTTCTTACAACCAATATGTTTTCTTTCAACATTCACTATTGAAAAAGGGAAGTCTAACATAGGTCAAGTTTTTTATTTGTATGCATTTTTATTTTGAAAATTTTATGCAAGTTAAGATTTTACTGTAACTTTTCAAGTACCTTAGAATCATGGGTTTATTGTCTTAATTACATTAGAAAAACTGTGATCTTTTTCAGATGAAAATCTTGGTTCCATTTTTAAGGCAGGAAAGCTTTTACATACTTCTGTCCAATTTATTCTGGATACTTTTTCAATGTCCATATGTTAAAGTCTTGTTCTTACATTCTAATTCTCCTGTAATCTTGATTATTTATTGATAGCACTCAAAAAGGGTGTGTGTGTGTGTGTGTGTGTGTGTGTGTGTGTGACTTGTGTCCATGTGTCTATAAGTGAACTGTGACCCTTAGTCCAAACCTTGGCTCCTTTGCCTCTTGACAACAGGTTCAGTGAATCTGATACCTTAAATGCACATTATATGAACCTAGTAGACTGCATATTCTGACATATTTGACTGGTTAGGTTAATACATGTTAACTCAGAATGAATTAATAATAGATCATAAAGCATGTATATAGAGAAACCATTCTCCACAATAGCCATTAATAAGGTACCTGGCTAGACAAAGAATGAGTGTCATTGCAAGTATACTTTGTTTCTCTGCATCCTCTCTTCTCAGGTCCCAGGCAATAGCTAGTCCTCAGGGATACTATCTAGAATAATGAAAGTACAGGTTTTTTTAGAATGTAATTTATGGCTATTGATTCAGAGGTAGACTCATCTTTCCTTCTTACCCCCCTATTTGATGTAAAACATATACGTTTGGGGTTAAGATACCGATGACATTTTTTTTTTTTTTTTGCTAAGTTAAGGCTTATATACATTGATCCCTTATTTTCACTGTGTTCTATAATGTGTGTTGTCTGTTTCTTTAGAAGGAAAATCTAGAACATTTTCTGTCATTACTATATTTCTTAAGTGCAACTATTTTTTTGTCCACTACTAAGAAAGTTTTTTTTTCTGATATGTAACTAGGCAAATCTTGAATTTTTGAAATTATTTGAAATTATATTTTTAGGTCCTAAAATATGACATAGAATTAATGAAAGCAGAAGATGGCTGTCATACATCAAGATATAGGGAGCCATTAACATAACATGATTAATCGTCTTTCATATACACACTTAGATTTCAATTTACACCAAGTTGCAAATGAAAGTCTGTAATAAATGCAGACCATGGGGAAAATGCTGATTGAGCTCAGTAAGTAGCTTTTGTGCTTTTAATCTTGTTTACCATGTCATGCTAAATATATTGGAGCCATAAAAATGATTGGGCATGACATTATATAAAAGAGACTTAATCAAATACTCAACATTTAACTTAATTAATTTTATAATTTTCATATATATAAATTAATGCCTAAGAGACTAAATATAATCCAGTATATAAAATTCAGAGATATTTTTGTTGAAAAAATAATGCTCTCACTACCCATGAAAAGTGTTATTATTTGACTAAGAATGCATCCTAAAAAATAGATTGCTGTTCAATGTGTGTCCTGCCCAGTGGTCTCTGCTGTAAGTTTTTGCAAGTTTTCTAACTGGTATATGCAAGGATGAACCTTATACTTTTCAAGTATTTTTGGAATTTTTTACTAATCTTAATTCCTTGTCCTTATTCCTTAGACCCAACCTCATATTTTAGTCATCTCATTTATTCTTATCAGAGCCTCCCCACACATGCCCTACCATCCATTCAATTCCTGTACATTCTGAAATTCTTAAGCAAGCCACACTGCCTCCAGGAAGCTGTCAATCATTATTCACTGTTCCCTTCTACATCTAAACAATATCACTCATCCATTCCATGCAATTTTGCTAAAATAACACGTGGTGGTGTTACAACAGTAATACATACAAATAGTTATTTAATAAAAACTCGATTGATAATCTGTTATTTTTAAGTAAGATATTGAGTGTTTGTGCAAAAGAGTGATTGTAATGATGAATCCAAGAACCCAATCTAATCTGGAAATAAATAATTGATAATACAATTTATTGGAGCCAACTGATTTGAGTTCTAAATGAGGTAGAAAATCGACACAGCAAAATAAACTACCAACAAACAAAAAGCAACCTACTGAATGGGAGAAGATATTTGCAAATGATGCGTCTGATAAGGGGTCAATATCCAAAATATATAAAGAACTCATACAACTCAAAAAAACAATCCGATTAAAAAATTGGCAGAGCACCTGAATAGACATTTTTCCAAAGAATAGATACAGATGGCCAACATGCACACACGAAAAGATGCTCAACATCACCAATCATAGGGGAAACGCAAACTGAAACCACAGTGAGATATCACCTCACACCTGTCAGAATGGAAAATGTTTTTTATCTAAAAGACAACAAAAAACAAGTTTAGGTGAGGATGTGGAGAAAAGGGAATCCTCATGTACTGTCCATGGGAAAGTAAATTGGTACAACCACTGTGGAAAATATTATGGACTTTCCTCAGAAAATTAAAAAAGAACCACCATAAAATCCAGGATTCCACTTCTGGGTATTTATCTGAAGTAAACAAAAACGTTAACTCAAAAAGATATATGCACCCCAACGTTGCACTGCAGCATTATTTACAATAGCCAAGATATGGAAGCAACCTAAGAGCCTATAAATAGATGAATGAATAAAGAAAACATGGTATATATCAAATATATACATATAATAAATATACAATGGGTATATATACATATATGTATATATACAATGGTATGTATACATATATATGTAAAATACAATGGAATATTACTCATAAAAAGAATGAAATCTTGCCACTTGTGACAACAAGGATGGACCTAGATAGTATTATACTAAGTGAAATAAGTCAGCCAGAGAAAGACAAATACTGTATGATTTCACTTACATGTGGAATCTAAAAAAACAAAACAAATGAACAAACATAACAATACAGAAATAGACTCATAGATACAGAGAACAAACTAGTGGTTGCCAGAGGGGAGGGGTGTGGGGGGATGGGCAAGATAGGAGCAAAGGATTAAGAGATACAAACTTCCACTTACAAAATAAATAAATCATGGGAATGTAATGTATGGCATAGGGAATATAATCAATAATATTGTAATAACTTCGTATTATGACACATGGTAACTAGACTTAGAGTAGTGATCATTTCATAATGTATAAAAATATTGAATTACTGTGTTGTAAACCTGAAACTAATATATTACAATTCAATTATACTTCAATTAAAATAAATTTTAAAAAGTAAGGCAGAAAGATTATTGCAGAGGGATACTGAGTAAATGAGCAAGATGAATGGAAATGGATGGTGAAGTTTTAGTTGGCACAATTTTTGATTTTATACTACTGTGAAAGATAGGACACAGAGTAGAGCCTGAGGCGGAGTGGCAGTGATATTAAGGTCAGAGTGCAAATTGGGTCACCCCTGAGGATACCCCAATTTTCAAGCATCCTCCTTGATGGCCAAGAGTATAGTATCTGTTCTCATCTTGTCTGGGTTCCACTTTTTTCTGATTTTGTTAAGCCTCTACTGTACTCTTTTTGTAGGTCATCTACGCTAGGATTTGGTTACTTCCTGTGTTTAAATTAAAACTCTATGAAAAATGTGCATGCTTGACTTCTTCTCTCTTTGAGAACAAACTTTCCCGAATAGATGTCTGCAGAAGTTTTCCTTCTGTTATTTTCTAGAAAATGTATCTCATATTAAAACGATAATGGATTTGTCTGTTTTCCTTGTCTTTCACCTGTCCTTTCAGCCTGATGAGTTCTTTCCTGTTGTCTTTGTTGTACCATATTAATTCTGAAATGTGCATTCCACTCTCTCTGAGAGGAAGAATTCCTGTTTCAGTTAAATCTTAAAAATGCATTTTCTGCATTGTATTAAATCATGATATATTCTATGTTATCCCTTTTAATATTCCTTTGGCATTAGTAGTTCAGAGATTTCACCATTTAATTACTTCATCTCTCCTATCATGAGGATTAGACTTGCTCTGCTGAATGGTTTCACTGTTTCCCCCAAGTAAAACCAAAAATTGCACTGAGTTAGTTTGGTGCAACAAGATCTCATCAAGTTACTAAAATTCTTTATTATTTTTTGCTATTATTACTTTCTGTAATACTGATGCTTTTTATGGCTTCAATTTGGGACAACTATCAGGAAACATTATATTTGATAAAACTAAGATAATCCAATCTTTGATAAGAAACCAAATTAAGAAAACTTCTGAATTAAAAAGAAAACGACAGCTGTACTCCTGGTAAAAAAAAATAAATATAATGAAAATACAGCTCAAAAAAGTATCCTTCTGAAAAACAAATATAATTAGTTTACTTCATTGATTTTAAAAATGTACAATCATTCAATTATTCTCTACTACCTAAAGCAGTTGTCTATATATCTCTTTTTTGTCATATACCCACCTTAGTAGAACAATATTGAACAAGCACCTCCAATATATGTATACGTATTTATATTTAAATCGTAGTCAGACATTATTCTTCACATCTATTCTATACCATAAGGTACATATATAACTGGAATTTCTAAAGGATAAGACAAATATACATAAATGAAAGTCTCCTATTTTTTCTCACATTCTAGGGGTTCATCTTGCATTCAGTCTCCTGTGACAACCATGGACCTAGAACATGTGTCAGCAGACTATGATCTACAGGTAAAATCAAATGTACCATGTTTTAAAAAATAAAGTTTTATTGAAACACATGCCCATTTGTTTACATCTTGTCTATGGCTGCTTTCACACTACAGTAATGAGTATATATAAAACAGCCTTTATGGCCCACAAAGGCCTGACCTATCTTCTAGATATAAGTTCTATCTTCTGTTTTGTCAGCAATACCACTCAATCTCCAAATATCTATAGTTTTTGCCTTAGAGTATTCCTCATTGTTTTTATAGTATATCATATGTTTTAACACAACTACAGCTGTGAGCATGTTTTTCCCTTTGTCTAGAATGCCTTAGTGGAGGTCTTTTGTTTAGTTCTTCATAGCATTCCTTATTTTTTTTAAAAAATGCCTTCTCCCTGTGACCTTCATGACATTATCAATTGCGGGCAATAAATTTTCGTCTATCTGGTTGGAAATAAGAGCCAAACTAGGCAAATGTAACTCTGTCTCAGAGATTTGAATCTCAAGTAGAAACTCAGAGAAAATGCAATTGGAGTAGTTTTTCAACAGCAGCAAGCGCATGGAAGGGTTCACAAAACCTCACTACTAAGGTTCTTGGAAATGTTATTTACATCATTCACATGGTCTGGTCACTCAGGTCTTTCTCTGATTTTGTAAAATATGTAATATCTTTCTAACACATTTATATTTTTGCTTAAGCTAACCCTGATCTAACATTATTTGTAAGTGTGACCAAGTCTATCAGGATCTCATTTGCCAATTAGAAATTATCCAAATTCTTGCAAGAAAAGTTTTCAAAAGTTATTAATAACCAAAACAAATATTTAGCACACTCAGGTTGTCATATAATTAAATGATGTCTATAAAAATTAGGACCAACTGTAAGTTATAGAAGACTAAATAATTTTATTCTCTGTGAATATTTCATTTCACTGCACTTTGGGAAAGGGTATTGGAATGGTCAATATTAGTATAGTTCTGAAAACCACCTATTTTGTATAAGATATTGGATTCAGAGACTCACTGCAGCTGAGTAATCAGAAAAAAATCTAGTACAGATTATTGAAAGAAAATTTAGCAAATGAAAATTTTTATAATCTTTAAAAAGCTTATGCTTAAACAAAACAGCAGCAGTCAGCAAGCTTTTTCTGTAAAAGGCAGATGGTAAATATTGTCAGTTTGGCAGGCCATGTAGTCTCTGTAGCTACTAGGCAACTCTGCTGTTGTAGGACAGTAGCAGCCATAGATGAACAAGTATGGCTGTGTTCCAATAAAACTTTATTTATAAAAACAGTATTCCATAGTTAGCTGACACGGTGTACAGACTGGGGTTTATGCACATCTATAAGCTTCTATACCTGAGGTTTCAACTGGCTTGCATGGTTAAAAATGATTATAGCTCATTTATTGATTGGTTGAACGCATATTTTTGAGCCCCCATTCTGAATCAGGAAATGAGTGCAAACTCAGAACTTCTTTTACATAGTTCTAGAGGCAAAAGCCTATGTCCTGAAGCATTATTCAATCTAAAGTAATTCTTCAGATGAGGCTTTGGAGAAGGGGCTTTTTAGATCCCAAATATACATACATAACAGATGACCTGATGGCAATAGAAATGTGTGTTCAGATATGTCTTCTGTAAATTTGAATTCACATGTCTCAGAATCTATTCTCAGATCCATTCTAACAACTAAGCCCAAGGCCGCCTTCTTTTTTACTCTATCAGATGTCTACTTAGCTTGTGTCATGGTTGGTTTGTTGGCTTTTACATTGTAACAGAACTATGAACATATATTCATGTTTAAACTTAATAAATTTTTTGTGTGGTACCATCTTGAAATGTACTATCATTAGCTATCATGTTTTCGTAGTTGACAGTCCTTATTGAACTAAGAAAAAATATGTTGTAATTGAACCTTGAAATTTTATTAAACCTTTGGATTTTGCTGCTATGTTCTGAGAACGTTTCTTCCATTAAGAGTCGCTTTTATGCTCTAATCTTGCCATTCAAATTGTGAGGGTAAACAGACTCAGAAAAAGCTATATTAAGGCTCAAAATAAAGGAAGGAATAATTGCTTTCATCTCCATTTCAGAACCCCATATCAAGAATAATAGTAAACAAAGAAGTTACAGGTTTTAGGTAGTCAAAAAACAGAAGCTTCTACTTTGAACATGTGGATAAAGTTTCCTCTTGTTTTAAAGATAATTTTGTAGTTGTGGTTGTGTTTCATTTATTTGAGTACATATTCTTGATTCCATTGCCATCATTATCTTCCTGACAAAAAAGTTTCCCATCCCTATTTATTCCTGTGTTGTACCTTATTGATTTGCTGTCCTTGGGCAGTATTTATATGCATAGATTACAAATTCTCAATTCATCATATTGTCTTGTTGGGCTTATAGCTTTAATATTTTAAAGACAATCCTTGTTCCCAGCAGTTTGTGAGAAAAGTAGTTATCCATGTGAGCTACTGGATTCAAGCCTGTCATCTAAATGTTTATCTGTCTTCTTTGTTGGGCATAGAGATCAGGGTCATTGCTAAAAGAAAAAATTCTCTTGTGAAGAATGCCATTAATTGTCCTCCCGAATTCCCTGTCAGGTGTAAACAAGACCAGGATCAACTCAAGAAAAATTGAAAAATTCATAGTAATGGCTCTCCTTCATTTTATAAATAACCAATTTATGTTTTAGTATTCCCTGGTTGTTTTCCTTATTTGTATTTCATATCTTTAAACAAGCTTTCATATAAAAGCAATCACTATTAAAATAAAACAAAAATTTAGTGTATTTGTAACATTCCTTTATTCACAAGTTCTAAAACAAAAATTCCCTATAAGCCAAAAAAGGGGAAAAAACCCACTGCATTACACCTGAAAATAAATTGCATGATTACAGTTTATTGCTCTGAAAGGCAAAGCAAATGCTGAATTCACTTAAAAATAACATATGTAGCCACCTTTGAAGTGTTGTTTCTTACAGGGGCATAAAATTTAGCTATTACTGATACCACATGAATCAGTAATTAGAACTTGTTTAAGGAAAACCCCAGAATGGTTGTAACCATGCTCATATAATACTGCAAATAGCCTTCTAATTGCATAGCTTACATTCAGGTTAATTGTGGTACAGACATTGGCTTAGCTGCTCTACTGTGAAGTTGGCACCTACAGTAAACATTGCATGGTTCAAGATTACGTGTTACTTAATACTCACCATAGATTCAAAATGACTCAATACAGGTCAATTAAATGTTTCTTCAGTATATTAAGCTTCACTGTTTTCAGGACGAAATATTCTTTTTTCTCATTTTAATGTTATTATGAATATTGTTTTAACCCCCAAATTTTGGGCACTTGAGGGGAAAATTATAGAAATAGTACTCAAGAGATATGTTTCATAAAAAAAAATCAGCGAAATGTTAGAAATAAAGATCTGATTGTTAAGAAGGTATATAGAAAGACATTGTAATTGTATCTAAAGGCTGTAACTAGACTATTATTGTTATAACAGAAGGGTTACTGAAGACTTTTCTGGGTGTGGATAGGGGAAGACTTTACTAAGCGTAAAGTAATGCCTGAAGAGTGGACATGAAATATTTGACTGCATTTGCTTTATTTTGGTTTGCGTTTCAAAATGCTTTAACTGGGGAAATTTAAAACTGGAAAGAAAATTAGACCCATTCATTTTACAGAAGAAGAAGTTGTGTCTCAGACAGTTTAAATAGCACTACAGAGTTAAGAACAATCATTTACCAGGGTGAGTATCCGGATAATACTTGTTTGACATTAGGACTGTGAGCTTTCTCATTATTTTAAGAAGAGCTTATGTATTCAGGGTGGAAAAATATGTCATTCCTATTTACTGGAGAAATGTGTGGGTGTGTGTCTGTGTCTGCGTGTGTAGCCGAGCAGGCATAGTAGAAGCTTACTCAGCTATCCTGGAAACCGAACTCCTCTCATTCAATCATTAATGAAATGTTCAGACAAATGAATATATGTAATGCGTATATAAATTATAAAGCAAATACTTAAAAGAATACTATTTCCCCAAGTTCCAACATGTAACTATTTGAGGATGTCTCTTGAGACTGTTTAGATTTCAGTTCACCTCATTCATAGCTTCACAATTCCACATAGACACAGGGTGTCACAGGGTGTCAGGGTGTCACAGCTCACTTCGTTACAGGTGCAAGTGAATCAAAGCGAATGTGAAAGGAAAGGTGTCTGAAAGAATAACAATTCTGATGATGTGTGTGTTGTGAAATAACATGTAGGTAATTAGCAATAATGTCAAATGGGAGAAACATGATCATTGGTTATCTGACATAAGGTAAAATGTTTAAATTTGAAAGTAGCACAATAACTAACTTCCATAATAACATGATTTTTGATTCTATGTTACTTCATATATCCCCAGTGGAACGCCTCGTAAAGTCTCCAGATTAAATTTGTGAACTTATTTAGCTTCTTCTATATATGCCCTTTGAACTTCTAAGAGAAGTCTTAAGTTTTAATGGACTGATACTTAAAAAAAATTTTTTTAGTCTTTTACTATAATAGCCAATGTTTTCATAATGGCGATTTCATACATATTTCATACATGTGTACATATATCAATGACAGGCTTCCATAAGCTTTACAGTGGGTAACAACTGCTTACTTCATCCTTACTGACCGGGATTAAATCTGTTCTGTGGGATTAACCAAGAATCCTTACTGAATATTTTTGTCTCTTTATGGCTATACAGGGGCATTGTGCTTTCTTACAATGTCCCAAATGGCAAAATTAATGCCGCAGACTTTAATGCCAAGAACTAAGCCCAACTCTGACCCCAAATATATAAGAACTGTTTAAACCTTAAGTGCACTCTATTCTTTGTAGAAAATGCATTAAAAGAAATTTCACACACTAGTTCTCTTAAAATACCTATAAGTTTGCTGAATTTATTCTCTGCATAAAGTAACAAATAATTATTGGACTTCCTTTATAAAATTTGATTTTCCTATTACTGTAAGGCTGAGAGAGAATGAATACAAAGGCTTTTTCAATTATTTGTAACTTATTAGTTTATTGATATTACTAGAACTTTATTGATGGTGGTAAACGCAGATGGTGAGCCGCTGTTGACTTCTGGATGTAGTTTGAATTTGGGCCAATAGGATTTATTGTTGGAACTGTAGTGAGGGCAATAGGGGGAAAGGGATGGGTGTTATCACTTGCCTGAAAAGGTAGATTGGAGATGTCAGTGACTGAGATGAAGAATAGAGCTGCTGTGGAGAGAGGTCTCGAGTTCAATTTCAGACAAATTTATTTTGAGATGTCTATTATATACCAAGTGCAGATGCCAATTAGGTGGTTAGACATGTGGGTTTAGAATTAAGGGGAGAGATCTGGCCTACAGATATAAACTTGGGAGCTATCAGTCTACATGTTAAATGCAAAAAGTAAGGGAAAGATCACTGTGTATGTTATGCTGCCTGTTATGTAGAAACAAGGGGGAGATATATAATCACATTTACTTGTATATAGATACAAATCTTTGGAAATATACATAATAAATATGCATAAAATCTACATATGAAAATCTACTTAATAGCCTGCCACTTGTTGATGGGGTGGAACTGAGCAGGGTTTGGAGGGAGATACTGATTGTATATCTTCTATGTCTAAAAAAATAACAGGCATGTTATTAAAAATACTGTTAATTTAAAATAAATAAAATAATATAAAATAAACTCTAAATTAATGAAAAATTAAGATACAAAGTATTACAAAGAAAAATGAATAAACAAAATAAAAATTTGTTAAATGAATACTTCTGTTATAACTATTTTGAGGATTATACTTACTTAAATTACTTTGTATACAGTAAATCAAGCATCGTTTACTATAAATTCACATTGTTTAAATCTACTTCAAAAGACTCTTGAATGATTTACAATACCTTTAATTGTCACCCTAATCAGATGTTTAATAACAGTATTTCTTCAGTCTTATAGTTGTAAATTATAAAACCCCCAAACTTACTTTGAAAAATAAAAGAAAAAAATTTCAACTCAGGTAAATGGTTTCAGACACAACTGGGCCCTGCTGCTCAAAAAGTCATCAGAGGGCTTCCCTGGTGGCGCAGTGGTTGAGAATCTGCCTGCCGGTGCAGGGGACGCGGGTTCGAGCCCTGGTCTGGGAGGATCCCACATGCCGCGGAGCAACTGGGCCCGTGAGCCACAACTACTGAGCCTGCGCTCCGCAACAAGAGAGGCCACGATAGTGAGAGGCCCGCGCACCGCGATGAAGAGTGGCCCCCGCTTGCCGCAACTAGAGAAAGTCCTCGCACAGACATGAAGACCCAACACAGCCATAAATAAATAAATAAATAAATAAATAAAATGCAGTAATTAAAAAAAAAAAATAGTATAGAGTTTAAAAAAAAAAAAAAGTCATCAGAGATTTTTTTTTTGTCCTCCTGGTTCTGTTTTTTCTTGTTTCAGGTAAGCTCTTTCCTTTTTCCATGTGTTGGTAGAGATGGCATCTAGTCTCTCCAGGCTTCCTTGGTTCTTAGTGTCTGTGACCTCAGAAGAAGAGTATATTTTTCTACATAGTCCGGCAAAATTTCCAGAGATGAGCCACTATACCTAACCCTGAGCCAGTGTCTGTGTTCAGAAATGAGGTGTACTCTGATTCAAAAGCTAAAATTTGGTGCAAGTATTGAGAAGAGAGGAACAATTTTTCCCCAAGAAAATGCAAGAAAGAAATCAAAAAGCTAATGATCACTATAGCTGTCTTCAAGAATGATCCAATCTCTACAAATGCCCATCCTAATAAAGTGATATTGAGCATGTACTCTACCGTCATGGAAAGTTCTATTTTTACTTCCTCACATCTTTTTTTTTTCAGACTTCCATGTCTGAGATGAAGGAAATGAGGAAATATTTTTCCCAAGGCAGTGTAAGTTAATCTATTGAATGCTAAGATAATAGGTTTATATTTTATCTGCTAACCTATTGGATATGAATGGAGGTTCATGAACAAGGAAAATATGGCCACTATAATGTTTGAAAGTGATTATCCTGGTAAATTTAAATGGTATGTGTGGGTGAGGTATAGAGAACACAAATAGGACTTTGTACTCAGAATATGAGGTAGAAAATCCAGGTTTACGATTATTGTAGTAGAAATGGAGATGAATAACTTTTCTTTTCTCTCTGGAAGAAAGATTTAACCACACATGGATTCAAATGTAACCAATTTAAACATGTTCACATAACCTTCTTAAGTGAAATGAAGCCACTTTCATTTCAAAGCGCCAAAGGCAATACACTTATATTTGCAACAATCACCATAACAAAACATTTTTCCAGTGGAGCCATACTTTAAAGAACAACTCATATATTCTTTCTATAATGGATACTGCCCCCTTTAAGTAGCAGGAAACAGCTTTAGAGGATAATAGTTGTTATTATGATTGTCAATCTATCCTAGATCTGCTATTCTGTATTTTGTTGCTTATAGTCATAAATAGTACTTTCAGTGTGAGAATTTTATCTCAAGCCAGAGTGTCAAATCGCTGACGGAGAGGAAAAGGATGGTTATCTGTGTGTGTGTGTGTGTGTGTGTGTGTGTGTATGGAGAGAGAGAGGGAGACAGAAAGAGAGAGAGAAAGGGAGAGTGAAGGAGAAATAGAGATTGGGAGAGAGAGAGAATGAAAGAACTTGATGCCAAAAAGGAAGAAAATTATGCTATAGACTCCTTAAATCAATATAATAGTACATATCTTAAATTAACCTCTTAAAAATCAATTAACTGACAATTTCCTTTTATTGTTTAATTAGAAAAATATGTCAAACCAGTATGCAGAGAATACACTGGATCACAGCATGTGCTATCACATCTTTGAAATATCTCATTTCTATTATTTGTCAGTAATGCCTTTGAAAACATGTACCTGACTGTGCAGGATTAGGCACCATTTTAATTGATCTGGAACTATCACCTCAGGCTTACATGTGTATCTTTATTAATTTCTCATTAGACTGTTGACTAAACAACAGTTAAAGGCTCTAAAGCCTTTAGATTTTTTCTGAGTAGTTTATAATTTGTTTTAACTCCAAACATGCATCTAATCTCCTTGTGTTGGTTAATTCATCTGTTAAATGGGTCTCTCCATATTTACAAAGCATTATTTGAGGATGTCACATCAACAAAAACGCTATGAATCATCACGCTAAATGTTTTAGAAATACACAATTGCCATAATGGAAAAGTCAGCTTATTTCCTTAAGAATGAGTCACTGGTACATCTCAGGAAAATCTTTGCCTAATCATTGGTTTGTCATCCAATGATGAAGACAAGTTCCCTGGGTTTCTGGTTTACCTCCCATACCTTATCAAGGATGAGATTTTATTTTAAGAACTCAGTGTCAACACAATATTGTTCTGCAAGATGTTATTTCAAGAAATAAAGAAGAGGAATATTTGAGCATCTTTTCTAATGAAGGGATATTTAATGCCACTGGCAAATTGAGAGAACAAAATATTCCTCAGGAAATAGATAATATAAATGCCAAAATATATATTGCTTTGAACATGAGTTGATAAAGGAAGCATTAGCGTTAGGAAAGATTACATAATTAACAATGAAAATTAAGGAATTATAGAGGAAGATTACATAATTAACAATGAAAATTAAGAGCTATTCTACAGAGAGAACAAGAATGGGGTCTGAAGTGAAAACAACTTTGTGTGAACCTTCGTGCCACTTTACTATCTATATTATTAGGGGCAAGTTTAGTAATCTGATCCTTTGTCTCCAAAACTGGAAAAATGGGCTAAAAAGGATATCAGAGACTCATTTAAGAGTTAAAAAGTAATGGCAAGCATAAGCAAATTTCTAAGCACAGTGTCTAGAACATTGTAGCAGCTTACTAAGGATTTATTCTCTTCACCTATAGAAGAGAAATAAGCAAATAACATGAAGATTATAACAAATGAAAAGGCTTTCGGGTTTTGGCATATATGTGTTTTAAAGAGCTCTAATGGAGGAATTATAAGGCTTGAATTCTAATCTCAAATATGGTAGCCATATGTTAGTTGGCCTGGGTAACAATTTAAACTCCCTTCAGTTTTCATAATTCTAAAAAGATCCTTACCATTTCTAATATGGATGATTGGGTGACTATTGGTATGTCTATTGGCTTCATTAATACAGATGATTAGTCTATTTCCTAATATTTGAAAAAAAATTAATAACAGAAAATAACATTAGTTTGGTCGAAATTAATGAGTTCTCTAATTGAGAATCACTTTGTTGTGGATTTGATAACTACCTTTACCTTTGATATAGTAGTTATAGAAAATACAAAACAAAATTCAACTACTCAGATACCATACAAAAATGAGAATAAAATCAGTCAAATTGATGTACCTTTGGAATACTATAGAATCATGCACTTAGTAAGAACAAAAATAACAAAACCAAAAGTTAAATAATATTGGATACTGGTTCTAGTTTCCATAAAGATTATTAGGATGGTGGATATTGTTCATTAATATAGTTCACAGCTAGTGGGATAATGTTCTTTATTATCACTATTACTTTAAAATTATCACTACTTTGGGGGGGATTATAGAAAGAACCTTACTCTAGGAAACTAAAGATTTGGATTCTAGTTACAATTTCTTCCCCCATCAGTGTATGATTTATTTTCTCTGGTCTTTGTTTCCTAATCTGTAAAATTTAAATGTTTAACTCTTTCAGTTCTAAAACTGGTTTTTGCTATAAGCAAGTCTTAAAGTTGATTTTTTAAATTAATTTCAATCTATTATTTTCAGAGGACTTTACAATTTCTAACTACCTTCTACTAAATCAATCTATCACTATTGTTTACAGTAATTATAAAGTACCATGGCCCAGTGATTTAGTAAGCATGGTATTAAGCAACATTCTTCTTCAGAAGTGAGAATCTTTTCACATGTGACCATGAGTCAGTGCCCATGGTAGGAGCGTGTGCAGAAGATGCACTACAGAGATAAATGTTTCAACTCTCTTTGACCCTGGAGCAAAATAAATGAGAGTAATAAACTTCCCTTTGAGTTTTGCCTTGTTATCAAGTATTTCCCAAATCATGAAGACAATAAAAGTGAAATAGTCTGTCAGGGGAAAAACAACAACAACAAAAATACTTTGTAGTGTTTCCCCTCAGGCATTTTAAGAAAACTTCAATTCTAGATGTATGAATGAAATTACTTCTAAAAATTAGAAAATTCTATCAGCTCAGTAACATGTGACCATCTTTAGCAAAAAGTTAGACCTCTATCCCCATAAAAATAATATTGTGCCATTTCATAGGGTTTTTTTTCCCACCATTTTGTGGGGTTTTTTCCCCCCCTCACTATAAACTGAAGGAAGATCTTTGACCTAGTTTCTCATGTTTTACTTTCTTTTAAGTCAATTAGATCCACATTAAAAAAATAAATAAATAAAAGATTGAAGTGGTCTTTGGGGAACTCAACGCTTCCCCTCACCAGGTGGGAGAAGACCATTGCTGAAGAGCCTTCCTCACACTTTGAGTGCATTGTAGGTGATCAAAAAGTTAATGCTTATTGAATAAATGAAAGGATGAAAGTCATAACCCAAGACCTACTCTACTGCTAGAATGCCACTGTGGCCTTTGGGGTGGACTATCTCCCTGTCATGTTCTCCACAATATGCTCTTTTTTTTTTAATTTAATTTTTTTATTGGGGTATAATTGCTTTACAATGTTGTGTTAGTTTCTGCTGTACAATGAAGTGAATCAGCTGTATGTATACATATACCCCCTCCCTCTTGGACCTCCCTCCCATCCCCCCCCATCCCACCCGTCTAGGTCACCACAGAGCACTGAGCTGAGCTCCCTGTGCTATACCCAATTTTAGCTACTATTTAGCTGAGATTTTGATTCCCTTGGGCCTCTCCTCCAATCACACTTTTCTCATATTTATTAGACCAACTCACAGGCTGCCCGTTGTTGTTCAAGAAATATGTGAACTCATGCCTATGGCCTTCATCTTCATTTAAAAATGCCCTATCATCTCTCATTTACACCTGCTCGTTTTTTTATATCACCTTTCCAAACCTTTTCTATTCTCAGTCCTCATCTAAGGAAACAACAGAGGGCCTTCAACTTCCCTTTCCACCTCACGTTTTCCCCCAGTCTTTATGAATCTGTATCTGCCACGGCCATTATCAGAGGAAGTGGTGGTCCACACACCCCACAGCTTATTCCCTTCAGGTCTCATTCAGCATTCTGCTGTGTGACTGCTGATGCTATTTCTTCATCTTCAGTCCCTCGCTCCTCTTGATCCATCCCCTCAACCTTTTCTTGATGACCCATTTCATTTCTTGACTATTTCCCTCCAGTTGGGATTATCCATTGGCTTCCCCTGGTTTTTCCTCAATAGTTAGCTGCCTTTTCTACTTATATATCTCTACACTTGCTTTAGCTTTCCATGTCTTAAATGGAGGTGTCCTTACACCTGTAACTAAAGGCCTATTTTATCTTTCTTTTAAAATCTCCCCCTTAGACATCTTATCCTAAAGTCATAGCTTTATTTGTCTTTACTTTGTGGGTGATTTCCTTATAAACATATATATTTAGCTCCTGTTTCTATTCTGAGCCCTACTGTCTTATTCTCAAATGCTACCTCTTTAACGACAAATTCACACCTTTTTTTCCTCTAACCACTATTTCTATAAATGGTGCCTTCAACCACTCCCCTACACCCACACCTGTCACCCTAATCAAAAGATAACAGCTTTTAATCCATCCTTCTTTCTCTTGGTCCTTACATCCAATGAGTTACCTAGTCTTGTCCATTCTATCATACTACTGCTTTACTGATCTTCTGGAGCCCACGGATTGCCTGAGAGAAGAAAATAGAAGAATTGTGTAAATTAAGTTGCAATTCTTTCTCGTCTGGTAACATGCTTCTCATGCCTCTCCTAATCATGAATAGGGATGATTACATATGTTCCTTTCCTCCTTACGTCAAAGGCCAGATGCCTCTTCCCAAAGGACTTAAAGAGAAATTTTACACTGTTATTTCACTTATAATTTAAATTCACACCTTTCTTTTATTTTCTGAAGGTGTTTATTATTTAGTCAAGTATAAAATATATCCTTTAATCCTATTCTTAGAAATGTCCTGAGACAATTTTTGTTGACTTCTGTCATTTTTTCTCCCTTGAGTACATCAAACTGTAAACCCCACTATTCTCTGAGTTTCTCCTAAAGTGAATATAATAAGTAGCATTACAATTAATTGCAGTAAGCTCATTTATAGGGAAATAACCACTTATGAATCTGGATCCTTATTTTGAATTCAGCTTTCAAAAATTTTGAGATTTTACTGTGCAATTTAGGTTGAATTATCCAACTGTGTACTTCAAATGATGGTGTTTACAAAATAAAAATCTTGCTTCAAAGCAATGCAGAAAGTTAACACAAATGAAAATTCTCCAGTGTATTCACTTGTTTGTTGTTATGTAAGAGCATTTTATAGCTGAACTTCTCAGTAATAATTAGTACAGTATATATCTTCATTTAAATTCATCTCAAAATTCTATTTTAGTACCAAAGTGCTCTGACACTGAATGCTCCTGGAATGTATTCTTTTAAGGATTCACCATTGATCCTATCCTACAATGTACTTAACTGACAGAAAGTGAAAATTATATTTAATTGAGCTGAATGAGAGAATCACAACAAAGAACTCTGCATTTTTCAATTCCCAGATATTTCTATGGTGGATGACTAATAAAATATAGTTTTTGTTGGATGATACATATTAATTTGCCACATAGTTTCAATCATAAAATTATATTTTAACTTCATCCTAATCAAAAACATTTTAAGGGCACCAAACCTCACCCAGCAATTCTAAACTCATGGTAGAGATGTCAGATAGACAAGAGTTCACATATTTTAAGACTATAAGGTGGTATTAAATAAACAAGGTGAAAAGTTCCTCCCAGTTAGGTGAAATTATGTTGCATTTTCTTCTTGCTAACGATGTTAAGAGCAATAATACAAAATATATTTTTCTTATAAAAATTGATTTTTAAAAAATTTATTCCTTCTTTCATTCACTCATTTAAAAATGGTCCCAACGGGCATGCAGCATGCCAGAGTCTAACCTATTTCCTGGGAATGCAAGGATTTTGTAGTCTATTGTATTCTTAATGTTTATAGCTACTTTTTTTTTGAAATCATTAACTTGAGATGTCTGTTTTTGTGATTAGCAATAATCTTTTTTTTAAATTAATTTATTTTATTTTTGGCTGCGTTGGGTCTTCATTGTTGCGCGTGGGCTTTCTCTAGTTGCGGCGAGCGGGGGCTACTCTTCATTGCGGTGCGCAGGCTTCTCATTGCGGTGGCTTCTCTTGTTACGGAGCATGGGCTCTAGGCGCGTGGGTTTCAGTAGTTGTGGCACGTGGGCTCAGTAGTTGTGGCTCGCGGGCTCTAGAGTGCAGGCTTGTGGCGCAGGGGCTTAGTTGCTCCTTAGTACTTGTGGCGCAGGGGTTAGTTGCTCCGCGGCGTGTGGGATCTTCCCGGACCAGGGCTTGAACCCATGTCCCCTGCATTGGCAGGCGATTCTTAACCACTGTGCCACCAGGGAAGCCCCCAATAGCTAATTTTATATAGAAAATTTCCCTAGACTTGGGCAAGGATAACTGAATTCTGATTATGTTACATACAATGGCTTACTATTCTCAATTTTGTATCTGATTTTTGTGATAAATCTTCCATTTCTCTCCACATGATTTCTATCCACCATATAAATGGCTACCACAGCTATTGGTCCTTCTTGTTACAGACTCTACAAAGGAATTTTCTTCTCAGCACTCTGCATGAGAACTTAAATAAGTTGTTAGGCGCAAGATACCTTACCTAATCACAAGTCCTGCTAAGAGCTACCAAAATGGCAGATCTCAGAACCACCACCTGCCACAACTATAAGGTACACGCCTCTATAAAATATTTTCTTCTTTCAAGAATCTCTGATTGGCTAGCACAGTGCAGCAGTCTTTGTGAGTGAATTGCTCAGGGCCAAAGAAGTAATCCCATAGCATGGCTGCGGGGACGTGTCGCACATCTTAGTATCTCTTTCTCTAAAATCAACAGGACTCACAATCCTTACCTGATCTGAACTCACAAAAAACCACCTGAATATTTATTCAAAAACTGCATTCACGAACATTTTTTCCCTTTAGGTTCATATATGAACTCTGAGCTTTAAGTAGTCAATTGTCTTTATACTTAGGATATGACTTCTAAACTAGATAAAAACAACTAGCTTTTTTTTATCTAGGAGGCTCCTCCTTACCCTGAAAAAGTGTCATTACCATTATCTAGAATGCAAATGCATTCATAAGTTTGCTCACTTTTATTGATGAATGAATACACAGTTTCTATATCAAACTGTACTCAAATTTCAAGCACTGTCTTCCTATGTATATATTAATTCTGCATTTCCCTGATTTAAATAATTTGTCAAAATTTCTATGTAGACACACAGAATTTTTATTTTATTTTTTGAATACATTAACCACCTAGTTTTGACTCAGTTGACATACTTCTCTCTTTAGTCAAAAGCACAGGGATTTGCCTACAGCATTTTCCATATCTCTTCCTATATTATATATAGAGAAAAATGATTAAGGAAGTTTCTTTTAGGAGTTAAAATTTTTAACTCTCTGAAGCAAAGCAGTTATGACTCTTTCCAGGTTTTTCCCACATTTCTCAGAAATTCATATATGTCAAACTCCACATTTGACCTTTAATTTCTTGAGGCTATTTAATACTGACATATGTGCTAACTGATTATCTTTAGTTCTTCAGAGTTTGGTTTCATCCATTCCATCAAGTATTTTAAGAAGCTTGAAATGCTCTCAGGATTGCTTATCTAAAAGGGATTTAGAGAAAGACAATACTAGTAGGATTTTATTATATACCATCTGAAAGGAAAATTAATTTTGCCTCAGGTATCAAATGCAAATGAGAACTCCATCATAAAAAGAAGCCTTGTATGAATAACCTAATTGAATTAAGGCATGAGAAATATTTAGATATTTTATGCCAAAAGATGTACTTTTGTTTAAATGATTACACTTTAACATCCAAACTTTCCCCAATTCACTAGTCTAGCAATTTTTCATTTTTTGTTTCTATATCTATGATATATTTCCTATAACATCCTAATGAAAATGATAAAATGACCCCATATTATCTCAAGATTTGACAGTACACAGATTTAAATGAAGAATGTCAAGAGGTGACTTGGAGATGTGAGACAAGATCAATCACAGATGACTGGAAATTATTTTGCTTGTCACTCTTACAATAATTCTTCCAAAGAGCCAATTTTGTGGGATAACCTACTCTTCCCACTTAATAATTTGATCCTACTGTACTATAAATAAAATATCTAAATCTCCCACAGAGCAATGGCTGGCAGAAAACTTGGACTATGAAGGAGGCAGATTTTCTTCCCATCATTTTTATGCACAAATACCCAATATCTGGCCAACATTGAAATATGTAGGTTCTGGCAGCTGTTATCAAACTTTGTACACCAAATGCAGTCAGAATTTCTTCTGTCCCCTCTACATGATCTGGGACACATGTTTGATATTATCTGGGAAAACAAAAACGAGTCAATGGTTTGAGCTCTAGTTGACACTGAAAAGAAGTTTGGCTCCATAAACTATTTCTGAGAAGGATATTTCACTCTGAGTGTAGCAGCTAAAAGTTCCATTATTAATGTAAATACATGAGAGGGAAGAGGGAAGCCTTGATGATTGCCATGGTAAAAAAGTAAACAGCCCTGGGACTGATGATCAGAGCTGACTTTAGTAACTGGCTGGGAATGCAGACATTTGATCCAGTGCACACTATTACCAGAATTCACACTGACCAATGTCTTCTCCTCTCAAGGATTTGTACTCTGGGGAATTACAGGTTTCCAGTGACACTTGTGAAACCTCATGAATTTCTGGAAAAGAGTTTTTGGAATAAATGCTATCTGGATTTTAGAGTAAACTTAAGGTAGTTTCATGTGTGAAAAACAAATATTTCCCTTACTTAGCTAATATATAGATTTAAATAATTTAGAGACCTTCTGCTGATATGAGACTAATTTAGAGACCTTCTGCTGATACGAGACTACATATGCACCTCTGTGTTAATATTGCAGGTCCTAGTATAAACATGACTAATCTTCCAGAGCATCAGTTTTACTTAATGGTAGTACCATATTAGTTTGATCTCCAGAACAATTTCCCACAAGTGATTGGAAATCATATTTACCTGCTAAAAACACTGTAGACAAATGAGTAAAATTGTATTTTTAGACTCCTTCTGATTATTTTGATGGAAGATTTTGGTAATAATTCATAAGAGGAAAAGTTCCCAAAATGAAGATGTAGATCATCTTTACAAATTCCTATTTGGATTAAGCTTATAGGTATGTTGCCACTAAGTGTCAGTTAATTATGGCATGGACCAAGTGACACATGGGTGTTGTCTTAAATTGAATTTGTTACCCATACATATACATAGGCACTCACAGATAAAACACATGCACACACACATGTAAACAAAGTAATCACTCCTATCACTTCAGTTAGGTATCTCCTCCTAAATGTCAGGTTTATCAGGCCAGTAGAATTCCACCTGTTTGCTGGTGGATCAGATTGTTAAGCTAAACCCATTCTTCTACAGTCCCCAACTGTAAAAAGAAAATATTTGATGGAGTGGGACTTCCCTGGTGGTCCAGTGGTTAAGAATCTGCCTTTCAATGCAGGGGACACGGGTTCATTCCCTGATGAGGGAACTAAGATCCCACATGCTGGGGGGCTATTGAGCCCTCACGCTGCAACTAAGACATGATGCAGCCAAAAATAAAATTTAAAAAATTAGATGGAGTGAAAATATGCTAATCATTAGCAATTTCTATTTCCTATTTTCCAAATTATACACTTCTATCGATTCGCTATAATAAAATGGCTTATCACAATAAAGTGATTTGAAAGATTATTCTTTTTCATGATTTTCAGTGAAATAACTTATTTTACATAAGGAGAAGAATGAACTCTGCTCCATCCTACTCAGAACGAAAGGAATTAATGGACAATAAAAATGATTCAGGCCCATTTGGGGGTTGATCAAATGCAAATGAAGACCACATTGAGTTATCATTTTATACCAATTATACTGGAAAAAAATAAAAGTCTGACAATAATAACAAATGTCAGAAAGTATGTGAATACATAGGATTTTGGGATGAGGCAAACACACATCCACACATGATTTTAGAAAAAGGAGAGGATTATTACCACAATACGTCAGTAAGGTGACAACCAGGTAAGGGAAGCAGAAGAGATTTGCAAGATTTTAGTTTTTGTGTCTAATGGTGGTTTCGTGAGTGTTTATTCTATTATTAAAAACAAAACAAAAAAAACCCCACGTAGTTAAATTTAAAAATGACTTTCATGAAAAAATAATGAGTTTGTCGTTAATCAAAGACTGCATTTATGCTAATTCTATGTATCTGAGGAAAAATAAATATATAAGTAAATCAAACTGTAGCTGTGAGAAAACGTATGCCATATTTATTAGAAACAGCTTATATATTTATTGTATGTTTTGTACCTGAATTTTGTTTGGTTTGGCCTTGCTTTCTTTAAATTCAATTACAAAGGAGAAAAGGATGAGAGAATAATGAAGTAAAATTCAACATTTTGAACTGTTCTAGTCTCTACCTTAACAAATTGATTATCTTGCATTTCATTCCTTTAGGCTTTTGTTTCTTCATTTGGAAAAGTAAGGGATTTACCTATTTCTGGATTTATTCAGAAATATTAAACAAATTTAAGTACTTTTATGGGCCAAGTACCATTTTAAGTAATAGAGATACAGAGATGACTAAATATATATATCAAATTTCTACACTTATAAAATGTACAATCTAGTGGAAGAAAAAAATCATCCCTCTAATTAAATAGCCAATTAGATGTAGCATTGCCACTGTGATCAGTGCTATGAAGGAGAAACATGGTGGTGGTGTTTGTGGTGGTATAGGATCATAGCACATTAGTGACTTGATGTCATCAAAAAGATAAGGAAAGGCTTTCTAGGATGCGATGGCCAAACTGAGATCTCAAGGATGATCACAGGCATTGCCTAGGGAGGGAGAGAGAGACGATAACTTCATGCAGAGGGGCTAGCATAGGCATGATGGACCAAAGGGGGAATGACCTATCCCAGAGGATGAAGCAAGACGATATGGTTCTTTTTTTTTATTTTTATTTTTTTTTAACATCTTTATTAGAGTATAATTGCTTTACAATGGTGTGTTAGTTTCTGCTTTATAACAAAGTGAATCAGCTATACATATACATATATCCCCATATGCCCTCCCTCTTGCATCTCCCTCCCTCCCACCCGAAGATATGGTTCTGAGAGAGAGAGGGAATGTGATACTAAAAGGGGCTGAGGATCAACACAAAGGACAGACTACAAAAGATCTATAAACTAGGTTACAGCATTTTGTCTTAATCCTGAGAGCAGTGGAATTCCATTGATGGCTGTAAACAGGAAGGTAACGTGCTCATATGTTTGCTTTAACAAGGCTGCCTGACCCAGATGGGAAGACAAGACTGGGGTTGTTCAAGAATTAATGTGAGTGACAGAACATTTTCAGAGTACTACCACACAGAAAAGAGGGCAGTTTGGACTAGAATACTGGTTATGAAAATGAATATAAGTTGATGAATTAGGTACATATATAGAAAGCAATATCTAGTACCCAGCACTGAACTAGATATGAAGGAAAAGGGATAATGCAGCACCAAGGATAACTCTTCCATAAATTGGTACAAACATTTTGAAAAAAAGGTTGGCATTTTTTTTGTAATTGTGATGCCATCTAATGAGATAAGGAAGAATGGGGGAGGATCCGATTTGGTAGGAAGGAAATACTTATGTTTCATTATGGACAGGCTGAGTTTCATGTGTTGAAATTCCCCCAAAATGACTGGCTTTGAGGTATGACAAAAACAAGTACTGGAACATAAGTCTTATGTAAGTTTCAGTTTCCTCGTTGCTATTAAAATTGCATTTCCAGCCAAGCATACTGAAGGATATTAGGATATAGGACATTGGGGAACAAAACTTGTTGATCTTTTAATTTTCTCTCAGGTTATGCGTTCCCCTTGAAAGTGATGGCATTTTACCTGCTTTAGGTGAAGTTCTGCCAAGTCATAGAATGTATTAAATGAGGGTTTAACAAGCTTCTTATATCACTAAATTGTGTCCTCCAGACCTAACTACAAGTTCTATGCACACTTTCTAACTCTGTATTGGTGCTAACTTATCAACATTGATCTTAGATTAAATAATTATCAATAGAGTTGATGAATGTATATATGCATTGCAATTATTTATTGATGACTAGGGGTACAGAAAAGGGAAAGAAAAGGGATTCTTTTACAATCTCTCATTTGGTTCCGCCCAGTTTGTTCTCTCCTCAGTTTGACCATTTATTTCAATTAATTAAGATCCATTAAATTCAATTGAACAAATATTTAGTTATTCCTTTCTGTCCAAGGAAGGAAAGTAAGTTACTGACTGGAGTATAACTGGTGGCATGTTTAAGAGAATCTTAATTAAAAACGTCCTTTCTATTCTCAGAGAAAAATAAAATTACCACGCAAGCACCGAGAGGTAATTCAAAACTTGTGTTTTTTGAGGCAAGTAGTGTAGAGTTATGTCCCTACTCTCTTTTTTCAATTTGTTTCAGCAGAACATAAAGGCGATGCCATAAACCCCCTGTTACTTCAAATAAAGTGTCTACTCATCATCACACACGGCTGTGTACTCGGCATCTCTTGGACGCCGCCTCTAGCAGCCCCTCAAACATAGGACTTGTACTCAAGGTGCACCTCGGCACACTCTCCTCCCAACCTGTTCCTATATTCCCCGTCTTGTTCAATCACCATTTTTCTACTAACCCCAGGTACAGCTTGGATTATTTCTATTTTCTCCATTTCCTGAATTTCTGCACATAACATTACTCAATACATCTTATCAAATCCATTTTTGAAATGACTCAGAATCCCATCTCTTCTCTCTGTTCTTACAGCCCCTGGATTAATTGATGTTTTCTTCATTTTCAGCCTAGATTATTATAACAAGTTTCCCTTGTTAGGTTTGCACCATTCTCATCCATCCAAAGCAGTTAGGATTATCCTTCTAAACGCGAATTCAGTCAGGCCATACCCATGATTAAAGCTGTTCACTGATCCCTCATTACCTGTAAGATAAAGTGCCATTTTGAGGCCAAAGTACATCCCCAGCCTTTGCTCTTTTAATTCTCCATATCCTTATCTCCATATATCAAACGTGCTAAATTATTTGCTGTACCTTAAAAATCCCATCCATTTCAGGACTCTCAGATTGCATCCAGCTATCCTTGACCCTACCTCTCTTCTGTTCAAGTCAGGTAAAAGTAGAGTCATCATACATTTGGGTTTCCCTTGGTGATTTCTGGTTTACATCCATTGTTTCAACACAATCATTAATAGAATTCCCTTTCACTCAGAATTATGGTTGCCCAGATGGTGAATTAGATGATTCCCTTAGCCAAAGTCACCTTTTTCTCTAAAACTTGCCTAATTATTTAGGATCAAATAATTCCATGGAACACTAAATATTTCTACATGGTATAATTCACATGGTAGTGTAATAAGTTATGTAGTAAATGTCCTAATACGTTATGCATTCTATAGCAGTAGGAATAACAGCTAACCTTTAAAGTGTGTATTAGACAATTCCAAAAACCTTATGAGTAAAATTTCACATATGCTTTACAGCAATCCTGAAAGGAAGGCGCTCTGGTCATCCCTGTTTTGCAGACAAGGAAACTGAGGCAAAGCGAGTTTAAGTAAATTGGTCAAGGTCACTTACCTGATAAAGGGCAAGAGGTAGTGCTGTCAGGTAAACCAAGGCAATGGTTTCAAAGTCCACACTATTATTAAGTGCAATATGCATATTTACCCTTGTGTCCCTATTGCCTTAGAATACGTATCTAAGAGATGCATGATAAATGCATTTGTAAGTGAATGATTATTTTAAAGAGAAATGTCATTTCGAATGTCCTAGTCAAATAAATTCATACAGCCTTAGATGGCTGGTTATATCAGAGTGCTATCCCCTTCTTCTTTTTTATTTTATAAAATTCCTGTGATATCGATGTTAACTTTCTCTCCCTCCAGCAAGAATAAGTGACTACTCCTGAAATTATTCTAATTATATAGCTAAATAGTTATACAAAATGCTCTTTTAAAAGTTACAACTAGCTTTTTTTTTTTTTTTTTTTTACCATTTCTAAATTTAGAACTCTTTTGTTGCTTTTTATTTTCATTTGTGTGCTTGTCTTAATAGCAGAAGTACACTCAGGCTTTGTACTGGTATTGGAAAGTCTTGAAATAAGAATAGATGGAGAAAAATAAAAAATTCAAATTGTATGTTTGCTGGGAAGCGAAGGGATTGCTCAGATGCTGGCATCAGTAGTGGAAAGTAAGTGACTATAATTCCCTAATCGAGTATTTGACTTCCTACACAGGAAGAGAACTTGCCTCAACAGTTGGTAAATTCTTAAAGAGTTAAACAGGAAAACATGGCAATTCCTTACTTTTCAGTGCAATTAGATTTGCACGTTAAGCTTAAAAAGAGAAAGAGAGAGGAAGAGACAGAATACTTATGAATACTCTGACACTCTGAAATTAAATGTAGCTATTGGTAATAGAAGAGATTTAAGGAACTGAGCAAAACTGTATGCATTTAAGAATCTTCAGAAGAGATTTAAGGAACTGAGCAAAATCGTTTGCATTAAAGAAGAATCTTCATAAAGGTACCAATCTTCAACCCTCCCTGACTGGAGTCTGATTCCGTAATGAATTGTGTGCATACATACACATACTCATCTGTATAAAGTCTTCTTTGGATCATACCACAGGAAAGAGAATCTGATATCCCTTGAGAACAGACAAGTCTATATTTAAGCAGACAGAGCCTCAGACCAATTAAACAAAATGAGCTTTATGAGAAAAACATTAGGCAGACTCCTTCCTGGATTATTTTTCTAAAAGAAAATTTCAGTTCTAATTGATACCTTGAAGCTTGTTGCTGCAAATTGAAGTTTATGTCAAATATTTGGCAGTGCTTCAGGAAAAGGATTCGGTTCACCTTGATTCCCTAATTGAGATGTGCAGGGGGTGCTTTGCTTCTTTTTTACCTAGAAGTGTTGTGGTGACATTGTCTACAAGGGCTGTTTCAACTTGAGTTCTCACTTCTTTTCTTGCTGAGTGCTAAATTGTTTTTTAGTCTATCTGGCAATCTGTTACTTTTTTCTTCCCCCCACAGGGTTCAGTATTTGTCCTTGAAGAGTTGTCAACTGCAAAGCGCAAAGAAAACTGTATATCCAATTAAAGCGAGGCAAAACACAACTGTCAAATAAAAGCCATTAATCCCCCTGAGTACCATAATTTTTGGTATACCTGACAGCTCCCTTCTTAGGTCCTTCAGCTGTAGTCATTCCCAATCCCCTTCCTTTCTTTGAAAGATACTGCTTATGGGACAGTTTCAGAGTCTATAGTATGTGATGTCAATTAAGTTTTGTCACATCCTCATCCAACTGTAAGTAGCATGTTTATTAGACATGTTTTCAGAATGAATGATTTAGTGTATTTAGAAGAACAACAGTGAATCCTCATGCTTGACACCTTTGATTTTATCAACGCTCATTCTTTCCTTTTTAACATATAAACTTCATTCCTACTTCTTTTCAGGGCCATGCTTTTTCTCCAGATAGACTGGATAGACAACATTGAATAAGGCAGGGACGTTTACTGCCCTTACAGGTTTATATCAAGTGAGACAAACAAGCAACTAACAAACTATGACTCAACTACAATTGCTCTAAGTGACATGGAAGAACAGGGCAGAGTGCTATGAGAACAACAGATCTGAGATAGCAGCCTTTGGTCTACTCTGAAGGGTGGAGAGAAAGAAATAGAGCCACTGAGAGAAGACTTGAGGAGGTTGACTTCCCTGCAGGGGGTACAGCTTGTATTAAGGAAAGAAGGAGGAAATAAGGATCTTGAAAATGATGATGTTGAGGAGAAATAAATAGGAGGATGAGAAGGAAGATAGCTAACATGTATTTGGGGCTTTCTATTTATCAGTTTTGGTGATTTATACCTTTGTGTTACAGAAAACAGTGAGGCTAATTGGTTTCAAAAATTCACAACCCTATTATCTCTCATGAAATGTGGCCCAAGAGTAAAAATCTCCATGTAGGTTCGGATCGTCAAGAACCTAGGCTTTTGTGTCTGTCTGCTCATCCATCTCTGTGCGGTCACTGCCCTCAGCTGCCTCCACTCATGATTGTAAAATGGCAACAACAATTCCAGTCATTATAACCAGACATGACAATGTTCAGAGGATGACACTTCCTCTGCCTCATCTCTCTTTTTAGGAGAGGGAATTAGTTTCCAAGATGCCCTCAGCTGACTTTCTCTCATGTTTTATTAGGCAGAACTGGGACACAGTGTCCATTCCTAAGTGAATCATTGAGAAGGGGAGAGACAAGTGATATGATGAGATTAAAGATGGAAATTAGCAAGTCAAGCCCGTGACCACTTCAGATATCCCAAAGTATCTTCATTCTACTTCAATGCATAGATTGAATACTCCAGGTATATGTCCTCTTAAAGGAAGCTTACTAGTCAAACTATATGTGCAATTTTCAAGTCAATTTCTCATAATCTCTTCAGGCCAATTATTATTAACATATCTGTTACTTAAGATGGTAAACAGAAGATTTGAGAAAACTATGGTAGTTAATACATTTTTGCTGTTAAAGGTTATTCATGCAAAGTATTTTAAATCTGAAGAAATAGGGGACAGATGCTGCTGGGAGTGATACATTCTATCTTCCTTGTCATTTACTGTGACAATGACAATATGTCACATTGGCTTTACCAACATGTGAAATTAATCATAGAAGAAATTGAAAAAAGGAGAAAATTTAAAATACCACAAGAAAACTCTTTGTACTGACCATAGTCAACTACCTTTCTATTATACTGATAGTGTAATTATAAAATAGCTCCTGTTCATTGAGAGATCGCTATATGGTTGGTGTTAGACACAATCTTAATTCTCATATCATATGTGTGGTGTATTTTTATTCCCATTATCTTGGAGTTCAGAGACTTCTATAAAGTTACATCAGTGGGAGAGGCTGCCAATATTCACACTCATCCATCCTACTCTAAACTCATTGTTCTTATTACACAAATATTCTGCCTGGCATTATGCCTTGACCCTGGAAATTCCCCAAAGAATCAGAATACGGCTTCAACAATCAATGGGCTTTTGGAAGTCCCATTAAGAATTGTACCTATAATTCATCTGTCAATAAAACTTGAAGGAGTTTACATTTCTACCTTTCACGAATAGCACCCTAATTAAAGTAGCTTTGCTATCATTACACTTTCATGGCAATTCACTTCTAAAACCTTGCTACATTTAATTTTTACAAGCTTAGCTCTCTAAAGACTGAACGGGTTGTGAAAAGACATTTATTCTCCACACGTTTCCATGCTTTATGTTTCGGCATAAGAAGTATAGAATTTTCCTACAGGAAAGTTAAAGATATTTCTGACCTTGAGTAGAGCACACTTGTCTTCCTATTTTATTGTTTTGATGTTTTTTCACAATTTTTACATGCTTACTCACCAATGTCCTTTTGTATGAGATAGCTTTCATTTTACTCTTTCAGATAGATATAGTAGTAGTATCTTAAGAGTAACTTTGAGTGAGTTAAACAAATGCTGATGAGAAGGCTTTTTTCTAGCTTATTTTCTTTTGGTTTAAGTCATTGCTTTTCCTGTCATGCACTTCCTCTGCCATGGATTAACTGAAAGTGTGACTGTGCTGAGTCCCACTGTTACATCCACAGGTAGGTAAAGGTATTTTAAGATACAGAGAAGAGAAGAAGATTAAACAGGTAGTGCTCAAGATAGATTTTATACATATATAAAATATTGGGCTGTACTTCCCTTGCCCAGAGCTAGACTACTCCTGGAATTGAGTTTATATTTCAGAGAAGTCACGTTTATAGGCCCTTACTCTGAATGCCTCACAGCTTGGCTGATTTAGCAAATAAAAATACAAGACACTAGTTAAATTTGAATTTTACATATACAACAAATAATTTTTAGTATAAGTATGTCCCAAATAATAGTTGAGACATGCAGAAGAATAACCACTTAGTGCCAATGCAATAGAGGCCCTTACCTTACCAAGAGCTTCTTAAGGGCCAGGACCCTGAACTTTACATTTACACAACTAAGAGTTTCTGGCATAAAGTGAGGACTCACATGTTGGGTGGGGTTGGTGATAAGAGGCACAGTGATAACAGAAGAAAAAGAAGGGGGGGGAGAGTATTTGCTTAATAAATGTCAGTTGAACTGAATGAAATGTCTCAGATTCTGATGTCAGGGCCTGAGGACATTATTATTTATTTACACTACCAGGAAGCGGCAACTAACAAAAGACATGTGGGCGCCCAAAACCTCTGGGCTATGATACCGCATCAGAAGTTTTCAATGCTGTCAAAGGTCTGACCAATCCCCTAATGTTAGCACAAAAAGACTAATGCAATTACTGAGGATCATTCAAAAAGTAGATACTTTTTGATGCCACTTAAAACATTCAGTTTCACTTACTACCTTAGTGCTTTTAAGGAATATCATAAAAGCAACCACTTAATAGCCAAAAAATAATTCACCTGACTAAGCACTGAACTAGCAGGTATCAACGTAAGGGGTATTATTCTAGTACAAGTTCAACAAAAGCAGAGCTCTTTTTCTTCTTCTTCAGTTTTCTTTGCAAATCCTAGAGAAATATATACTGATAATATCATTAAATGTTGTGACAGTTTATTTTTTTTTTTCTATGTGGAATTCAGAATCTGGGCTGAATAGTTCATACATTTTGCTTATGTGATGTATTTTGATTTGTATCTTTTAAGATGTTGAACTAGAATCAAACTGACTCATGATGTTTCCTAGTCATCCATAGCTCCTGTCACCATCCCTGCTACAACATGTGACATTTCATAGACAGTCAGTTCATAAGCTTATACATAAAGTGCACTAAATATATCTGGAACAGCAGAGACAGCTGCAGGTTATGGCTGACTAAAACTCACACATTTTTTTCATAACAATCTGTGATGTTTGAACTAATAACCACATGCCATTTGAACTCTGAACCTTGGAAAATTGTCAGAGCTTCTAAAATAAATAGGTGACCAATGATGTCTGAATATTTGAGGGGAAAATTGTTCACAATTTATGAGTTCTAAACATTTTTGCAGTTATATTTTCTACAGGAAGCATCTGCCTTTATATTAAGAATAAAGAAAATGATTTAAAATATTTCCCCAAACTTTTATTTATGAGATTTTAATATACTACTAATAAGCAATAAGAATATTGTGTTACATACTCAAAATACCAGTTGAGGGAGAGTCAGTTTGGATTATGGAGGTGTCAGTTACAGGACATATTATACAATAGGGCAAGGTCAGAGAACTCTGAGTCCAAAAACCTGCTTCTGTCACTATTTCTCTAGTCCTCAGTTTTCCTGTGATCCTAAAATCAATCCTGTTGATTTCAGGTAGTAACTTGAACTAGGTCTGAAATTTTTATGTAATTTGTATTAACAAATTAGGAAGATTTAGTATTATTATAATTGTATTTAGTGTTATGCTCTTTCAAAGAAGGTGCTTCTAAAGTTTTGAAAACTATAGGAGACTTAGCCTCCAGGGAATCTGGCTTTGTTATTCAATTGTTATGAAAACATTTTAAATGAACAGCAGATATTCAGGAAACCTCTGGTACAAAGATCTTCAACCCTGCATTATGTCATAACCCAATAGCTTTGGATATCTCCAACTAAGTATGCAGAATATAGTTTACACTACTGAACCATTAAGTGCTATTTCACTCAGAAAGGAGTCTCTTTACGGATAAAGACAGGTAAAGGGCAAAACCATCTATTCTAATCCTACAATTCTATTGAATTATGTCATAACAGAGAAATAACATTTCTCTTTTTTTCCTTTATTGCTTAACTGGGGAAAATATGAAAAAAACATTAACGTAATAAAAAAGAAATACAAATATGGTATGAAACAAAAGTTAAGAAATACAAATATGGTATGAAACAAAAGTTAAGGGGCATGGGGAATATATAAGCGCCAGTAAGCAACTAATTAATATTTGTGACATTCGGGGCTCTGTATTATTCTTGGCACATAGAAGGATTGCACGTCTCATGATTTGAGTTAGTTTCACTCTATAGCTTGCCTTGAGTACTGAAATGTGAGCAGAAATAGCATGTGCCACTTCAGGGCAGAATATTAAGAGTATGTACTTTGCATACTACTCAGTCATAAAAAAGAACGAAATTTTTCCATTTGCATCAATATGGATGGACTTGCAGGGCATTATGCTAAGTGCAATAAGTCAGACAGAGAATGATAAATACTGTATGATATCGCTTATATGTGGAATCTAAAAAATACAACAAGCTAGTAAATAGAACATAAAAGAAGCAGACTCACAGATACAGAGAAAAAACTAGTGGTTACCAGTGAGGAGGAGCAATATAGGGGTGGAGAAGTGGGAGGTACAGACTATTGGGTATAAAACAGGCTCAAGGATGCACTGTACAACATGGGGAACATAACCAATATTTTAGAATAACTGTAAATGGAAAGTAAACTTTAAAATTGTATAAATTTTTTTTTAAAAAAAGAGAATGTACTTTGCCATGTTTCTTTATTCTCCACCACCAGCAACAATGATGTTACAGAAGATGTTGTCACCTCATCAGCCTAGGTTCTGTAATAAGGACAGAGTGAAACAAAACCAGCAGCTTATATACTATTAAGAGTAGCGTGTGTAAAATATAAAATTGTGTTGTTTTAAGTACTGAGGTTACTGTAACACTATCTATGGCCTCATGGAGATAAAAATAAATTCCAATTGTTGCTATACGCGAGAAATAAGAGTCACATAGGTTGAAAGTACAAAAAAGATACAGAAGAATAATAAAGATAAGATGCTCTGAATTAGAAGCCCAGACTTATGGTTATAAAAAGCAGACAAGATAGAATTAAAGGGAAATGCATTATTTTAGATAAAAGGAATCAATTAAAAAGCGAAAATATTTGACTCACCAGGAGTATACAACAAATGGTAACTTGTATACAACAAATGGTAACTTGTATTCACCTCATAGTATAGCCTTGAAAAAATATAACAAAAATTAGATAATAACAAGAAGAAACTGGCAAATCCTTGCTATACTGAAAGATGTTAAAATAAATTCCTTAGTACTTGATAAGACAAGCAGACAATAATTTAATAAAAATGAAAGGTTTCACCAACAAAATCATCATGATTTATCTGAGGGACATACATTAAAAAAAGCCTAGAAAAAATAACTTCTTCTCAAACCCTTAGCATATTATAAAATTTGATCACATCCTCATTCATTAAAAAAACTAATAAGTTTTAAAGAACTGATAGGATATGTACAATATTCTCTAAGCTAAAGGCAATAAAGTTAGGAAAAAATAAAAAGGATAGTGTAAAAATGCATAAACCTATATATTTAAATGCACCTTAACTCATTCATGGGTTAAATAAAAAATATATCACAAATTTTAAAATAAAACTTAGAATAGAATGCTAATGAAAATATGCCATTGTAAATCTTATAGGAAACAGCTAAAAAGTAATTTGAGGGCAATTAATCTGTATAAATACTTAGATTAGAAAAGAATGGATGTTTACTATTGATGAGCCAACTGTCCAACTTAAAGGATGTGGAAAAGAATAAGAGAATTCATCAAAGAAAAATAGAAGGAACAAAGTAATAATATAAGATCAGAAATTAATGAAATGGAAAACAGAGATACCAGTTAGAGAATTAACAAAGTTGTTTCTTTGCCAAGACTGTTAAAATAATTTTTTTAAGAATGGGTGACATAACTAAATACAACACATACTCAATATTTATTTAGAGACTCCTACAAAAAACTTTGTGTTAATACATTTAAAACTTTAAAGGAAATCTAAAGTCCCCTCAAGTCTTTGGCCTAGAACTAATCTGAACAAGTGTGAGAGGAAATTACCCAAATCTTGGGGAAAATAAACTGTAAATGAATAGTCAGAAAACTTTCTGGTGTTCACATAGGTCTTGGAATAGCTTGTGTTCACAACAGCCAAAGGGAAAAAAACCTTGTAATATACAGAGCATTAGGCAGAATTCACAGAAATGTAGCACTGTAGTGCTGGGATAAATTAGTCTTGGATAAAACACTACTTTAGACTCACCCTAAATAACTTAACTTCATGGCAGATAAAACCAAAAACACTATTTCCAGGGATATGATAAAATGCAGTAATCAACAAGATAAAATTCAGGCGCACCTGAAAGCCAATAAAAAATTATTACACATGCACAGAAGCTGGTAAATATAACCCATAATTAGGAAAAAAAAGTCAAACAATAGAAAGAGATTCTGACGATGGAATTAGCAGATAAGGATGGGAAAAAAGGCACAAATTCTCTGCATGTTCAAGAATGTAGGGAAAAAAAGAAGTATAATAGGGACAGAAATAGAAGATTTAAAAAGACTCAAAAGCAAATTGTAATCTCTGAATTAAAAATTAACTAATTGAGAATAGCAGCAGATTAGACACTGCAGAAGAAAATATCAGTGAACTTGATTATGTAGTGATAGAAACTATATAAAAGGAAGACCTCCAAAATGACATTAAAGTATAATGGCAATTGTTCTAAGGTGTAATTGGAGTCCCAGAAGGAGAAGGGGAAGGTGGTTTGAAGAAATAAAGATTTAACAGCTTCTTAAGTTGTTAAAAACAATAAACTTACCAGTGCAAAAAGCTTAATGAATCCCCAGCAGAATAAATATAAAAACCATCCCAAGGGACATCACAATTTACTGCAATCCAGTGTTTAAAGAGACAATTCAAAAAGCAGCCAGGAAAAAAGTCACATTATTTATAAGGAATTTAAAATTTACATCAGATTTCTCATCCAGAAACATGCAAAACATAATATTAAGCAATATTGTTAAAATGCGGAAAAAATAAACTGTGAATCTAGAAATTTTACCCAGTGAAAATAACAATAGATAAGAAACAAAGACTTTCTCAGAAAACAAATCCTGTGACAATTCACTTTCAGCAGATTACGTTGCAAGAAATGATAAAGGAAGTTTTCCAAGCAGAAGGAAGATTATAGCAGATAGAAATTTGGATCTAAATAAAATATGTAGGCAAAATACCAAAAATAAAAAGCTTTTTATGTTGTACTTCCTTTAAAAGATATCTGCTTTATGCAAAAATAATATTTATAACAACAAAAAAAGGGTGTAAGTAGATAATTATACTGTCATTAAATTTATATTACATACGAATTGACAATATTTTTAGAAGGTAAACTGTCACGAAATAAAGGTACATATTTTAAATTCTAAAATAATCATTAATAAAATTAAACAGTATAGATATAATGACAATACTACAGATAAATTAAATCATAGAAATCTAATCCAACAGAAAGCAAGAAAAGATTTTAAAAGAAACAAATAGCTGAGAATATAAAATGAGAAAATAACAAGATTAATGAATATGTTAAATTTAAAAGTTCCAAACACCTTAATTAAAAGGCAGAATTGTTAACTGTTTGATTAAAAAAAAAGACCTTGCTTTATACTATCTGCAAGAAGCCTGCTAAAATACAGACATGTTTAAAGTAAGTAGAACAAAGTATGCTATACAAACATTAATCAAAAGCAAGCTAGGGTGGTTGTATTAATATGAGACAAAGCATATGCAAAAATGGGGAATATTACCAGACATTTTACATTAATAAATAAAGTCATCAAGAAGATATGACATTTCTAAATGAATATGCTATTGACAATGGGCTTGAAAATACAGGAAGAAGAGTGAATAGAAATGGAAGGAAAAACAGATAATACTAATTCATCTCTCAGTAATTAATAGAACACATTTTTTTAAAAGAATATAGGAGACTTGAACAATGCTCTCAACAACTTGACTTAATTAGTATTTATAGAACACCTCAACCAACAACAGCAGAGCATGCATTCAATAATACATGTAATATTCACCAAGATAGATTATATTCTATGACATAAAACAAGTACTGATAAAATTTAAAGTATTCAAATCATGCAAGTATATATTCTGATAAAATGGAATTTAAATTCAAAATTAACAGCAAAATGATCTCTAAAAAATCCCAAAATATTTAGAAGTTAACATACTTCTAAATAACCCATGAATCAACTAAGAAATCACATAGGAAATTGGAAAATATTTTGAACTGAATTAAAATGAAAGGTCAACATATTAACATTTGCAGAGCAAACTGAAAGCATTTTTACTGCTTATATTAGAAAAGAGAAAGATTAAGTCAATCATGTATCTACCTTAATAAGAAAAATAAAAGTACCCCAAATAAACAGGAAATAATGAAGTTAAGGTCAGACAAGGACTTTGACAACGGCAAAATCACAGAGAAAATCAAAGAAGCAAAAAACTAATTCTTTGAAGAGTTCAATAAAATTGTTAAGACTGATCAGGGAAAAAATTCACAAATTTCCTCTTATGAAGCACTCTCTGCTAATATATTTTACAACTTCAGTAAAATGGGCAAATTGTTTGAAATAAATCACCAAAGTTCATTCAGGAAGAAATAAATAACCTAAATAGCCCTATATTTCGTCTAGCATTTCAAGTTTTAGGTTAAAAATTTCCAACAACACAAACAAACAAAAACAATTCCATGCCCACACAGCTTCACTGATGAATTCTACTAAACATTTTGGTAAAAAAAACAAAAACAAAAACAAAAACAAAATACCACTATAAACACTTTTTAGAAATATAAGATGGGGGACTCCAACAATTCATTTTTTGGAGCCAGTCTTTCCCCAATAACATTACAAGACAAAATAAGAGAAAACTGCAAACTAATACCCCTCATGAACATAGTCACAAAAACTTTTAACAAAATTTTAGCAAGTAAAACCCACTAATATGTAAAACAGGTAACAGCTGAACAGACTGAAAAACCAACAACTTGTCTAGGATTCATTAGAAAGGTGAGGACACAGGGCAAACCAGGATTGGAGAGAGACAGGCAAATGCAGCTCATAGGAGCAGAGACTCACCAGTGGAAAGCACCTCAGGAACCAGTGCTGGCGTAGGAAAACTTGAGCTGTAATCAATGACTTGCTTGAGTCTGGACAACTCCGGGATTTAAAAACTCCAGGGGGATCCAAGAATAAGAGCTCCCACAATTTTGTCAGTTTTCCTACAGGAGCTCTCAGTAAATATCAGAGAAGAATCCCCTCAGGCTTCCTGCAAGGAAAGGGGAAAGGAGCCATTTTGAAACACACACAAGCGCTCTCTGTTCTTAACAAGGTCTGCCCTCAGGAGAAACTAGTTAAGCAGAGATTAACCCAGTGAGGTGTTATCAGAGCCTAACTGATCTGCTAGCATATTATCAGAGCCTAACTGACTGTAGTGTTGCTGATCTTTTGCCATCAGTACACTTAACGTAGGCTTATTTAGTCCAGGTTCAGCTCAATTGTGCGTGATTAGAGAATTCACAGGTGTTCTAACTTGGCTGCACGCTCACTGGGAAACTAGGCACGCTCACTGGGAAACTAAGCAGCATTACAAGACAATACGATCCAGCTGGAGAGAACGGATTTGGATGTATTAATAGATGAGGGACAGCCTGAGGGACAATATTCTCAGCAGAAAAAAAGATTTTAAGAGAAACCACACTGTGGGACAAAGTGAGGAAAATGGTCTATTTATAGGGTTACTTGGTACAGGATGAGATTTAGTTGATGAGAATGATATTACATTACTAGAACAAATGCAAACCCTGCATATTAATCAACTTCCTTTCCAGGGATGTAGAATAAGGGTGCTGTTTTTTTAAAAAGTAGATATTAGTTCTTTCAAATCAGCACAGAGGGCTAGTCTGTCCTTAGTGGACCCTTAAACCATGGGATTCCTTTGAAAGTCCATTTGTGCAGGGATTGTCGTTCATCTCCAACATAAAATGCTTAGCCAAACATTAAAAATGATATTGCATAAATACAAAAAACAAAGCTTATTTCAGGAAGCATGACAATTACTGCAGTGGTGGCTTTGAAGACAGCCCCAATATTCTTCAACATTTCTCCCATTATGTCTGTGTCCCTCCCTTAATTACAAGCTCCATCTCTACTTGGCCAAGGGAATATGGTGGAAGTGATACTGTGCCACTTTCTGTGTTCAGCCCTTATGAAACCAATAGCTTCTACTTCCTGTCTCTTGGATATTTGCTCTTGAAAATCAGTCCCTAAGCAGTGAAGAAGCCCATGCTGGCTGTCCCATGGAGAGGCTCAAGAACTAGCATCAAATTGCCAGTCAGGAGATTAAGTCATTTTACAAGTGGATCTTCCAACCCAGGTGAACTGCTCCAGCTGACACCATGTTGAGTAGAGATTAGCTGACAAAATCACACATTGGTAAGCAAAATAAATGACTGCTTTTGTGTAATAGCCCTGGAATTTTGAGATTAGGTAGCTGCACAGCTGTGGATAACTGTGGATGACTGGAACAGCTATATGCTTGGTAGCTCTGGATTTCTGTACAGACTTCACATGCTTGTGGGAATTTTCCCTTTATGGTAGGAGTTCTAACCAAAACAGATACAGTAGTATCCTCCTTCCTTTAGTTACTACTAAGTCTGTTAAAATCAGCAGCCTGCCATTATCCCATTCAGAAAACAATTCGATGCAAAATTTTACTGTACAGATGAAAACCTGAAGACAAGGCATTCAAGTAACTTGTTCCAAATCATACAGTTAGTAGCAGACCCAAACCTGGTTCACTGGTCATGATTCTTTATATAGTTGCCTCCCCTCCCCACTGCATATTTGTTTTCCTTAGAATCCCAAAGGATCTCATGAAGAATCTTTAGGCCATCTCTGTATGGCCTGGAGTTGTATTCAAAGTGTTGTATTTATCACCAGCATCTTTTTTCCTAGCGATTTCCAAAGTTTCATCGATTTCTCAAAACAATTTAGAACCCCCCAGGCTTTGTTAGTATTATTTCTGTTCACTTATCATAGAAAACTTCTGTTTTTATTGAGTTAAAAACAGCAGTTGTATATTTATGGAAGAATAAACTGAAGTTTCGTCTGCATCTTAGTAAAAACATGGCACATGCTACAGACTGATGTTCAGATTTGTGAGACATAACTCCTCATTGCTTCATTGAATAAATTATTAACAAAGATCCTACTATGTTCCAGGCATGTAAAAATGAATGAGGTGTGGTCCCAAGCTGAGTCTTCCAATTTGGAATTTTCTTTTCCTATGCTTTCTGATCTAAGGGCTATGGTTGGTAAATACAATCTGAACAGTTGAACACCTGCTTTTCTAAATGTTTGTTTGTTTGTTTGTTTTTCACCTTTCCCTGGATTCTAAGCATGGCATTAAAAGCCCTTTTTGATTCTTTGTCTTTAAAACTCAACTAGTTCTCTAACTAGGTCTTTCCTGGCTTGTTCATCTCGCAGCAGCAAAACTGACAGCAGTTTTGACAAAGCTCCCTGTTGTACTTATTCCCTGAGCTACCAAAAAAAAAAAAAAAAAAAAGCTAATATCTTTCTTTCAATTTCAAATAAGAGTTCTTTGCAATCCTCTTTGCTCCGAGATCAGAAAAACAAGAATGAAAGCTTAAAAGGACATTTCCCAATTGAGAGAATTTCTATTTATACTTACTCCCCTAGCTTTGATAGTTTACACAACAAAACAAAGTAAATTTCTACTTTACAGATTTTGGAAGAGAAATAAAAACACCAACCCTTTCTGTCAGGTTATTATGCCAACTAGATGTATCTTCATTTGTATTTTTGCCTACTTTTTAGCAAAGGTTAGCACACAGCAATTGAATAACCCTCACCAAAGAGTACATAAGAAGCTGTTTTGTGAAAAAGATACATAGGCATTCTCACAGGACACAGGACACTTGGGCATTTTATAAGCTTCTAATTTCATTTGCTTCATGACAATCAATAAAAATGTTAAAAGCCCATGTTGGGTTCATTTGATCATTTATTAAGTACATTTCACTGCGGAATTAGTGTCACATAATGTAACCTGTGGCCTCTAGAGATATTGGCAAGTTCTGTATCCAAATACATGACTCTCCCTTGGAACCAGAGCCCTTCCCTGGATGGAGTGGTGGATGCGTGCACTTTGGGCTGACTAGAACAAACTAGTGTTGTCAGATGCTGCCAGCTGTAGGACCTAGGGCTGACCATAACATTTATTCTCAACCAGTCTATCTTTAAGAGTGAAAGGAAAGGCTTTTCCTAATCATAGGATAATAGACATAAACAGGGCAAACTGTGTTGTTCTTAATGAAACTGGGACTTGTGGTCATCCATAATAGGTGATGGCATGGGACTAGAGCTTACTCTTTCCCTGGGCTTTTCTTTAAACTCTATCTAAGCAAAGAGAGCCTTTTTTTCTTGTAGATTCAGAGCTGTAAGATTGTGAACTTGAAGTTGTCTTAGACTTTGTCGCTCACCATGTGTGGAATTTAATCTCAGCAATTAAGATATAACACAAATAAAAGGGAACACAAAAAATAAGAACAAAGAATTCTGATTTTTCTTTGGTTTCTGATTCTTATTGCTCACATCCATTTTGCTCTCATTGGTTGCTTATGCAAGCATTAATAAACCCCTTTTATGCTTATTTATTCATGTTGAGCTTGTTACTTGCAAACAGAAGTATCCCAAGGCACATGCATGGATTTTAAGATATTCATTAATATAGGAACTTTCTCTGGGACAAGAAAAGGCATAATAATTTAGCATGGGGGCATAAATTCTCTTTGTTCCCTTTTTTCCTTACCTGGGCAATTTTGGAATTCACTCTCTATTTGACTTGCCTGTTTGGATAATATGAGTATGGTTCCTCCTTATAGGAAGGATCACTGTGCTAGGCAAAAGGAGGCTGTAGGCCTGTCCATGCATTAAAGAATAATCCCCATAGTTTCATATGAGCCAACTTAGTTCACCCAGGAGCTTAATTAGCTTTTGTGGCAAGTACTTTTTCAGTAATAACACAGTTATATTTGCCTAGAGTAATTTTCTGCATATTTATCAATAACAAACTAATCAACACTTCCTGCTTATAAAAATTCCTGAAATTCCTTGGTTTCTCTCTGTTCCAAGCCTGTCTCTTCAACTTTCCCTTTAATAGCGTGTGTTCCCTCATATCCTTCGAGTAAATTTCTTTTACATCAGACAAAGGAAGTCACTATATGCTACTCACAACCAAAAAACAAAAGCAAAACAAAAAAAATTTTGATACAGGAAATTGAATCAGAAAGTAAGTTGCCAGCCAAAAACACTCAGAGAAATGGAGGATATTGGAAATTGGTTATCTGGTCAATTGACTCATATTCCACAGTGGTAACCGAGATGCCCATAGCATACTGTGATGAAATGCCTAGTTACATCAGGTAATAATTGAATTAGGACAGGACTATTGAGAGCAGGACTCTGGGATTCTGAGTTCACTAGGATAAGAATTGAAGGGGTGAGGACTTATAGGACTGAAGAGATTGCTTTTGTGGTCTTAGATAATTTTAAAAATGCCAAGATTAAATTTCTATCTTCTTGTCTTGAGGCAAAGAGTGAAGCTAAAAGAGTTCTCTGACTGTAAAGAATCTCTTATTTCTTTATCTGCTGGGCCAAGTGAGCAAAAACTAAAGTCCAGAATTTGTTTCTGCAGGTTCCTGACATATACGTTCAGCTAAATTCACGGTCTTGGCATAAGCTTATGAATAATAAAAGTAGACGATTAGCCAAAAGAATGGGACCAAAACATAGGGATGTTTGAGACAAGTCAAAAGACATAAAGGGCCTCCACACCCTCTAGTACATCCCCAACTAATAATCCCAGAGAATGCGTCACCCTCTCCCTTACCTCCAGAAGCTATTGGCTGTTTCTCCCTTGCATAAAGACATCTTTATCCCCCTACCTGAGAGCTCTCACTTGCAGGAGGAAACCAATAATGTCCCTCTTGCCTCCTCATTACCACTAAATCCTGTCACTGAACTAGTAACTACCGTCATGTAAAAACTTTCTGAGCGGCTTTTTGAAACTTTTTATATGAAGAACCTAACTGTAGGACTGACTGCAAAGTATTGCTTGAATTGACTTTTCAAGTGTTGTATTGTTAATAGGACTCCACTTACCAGTAATTCTGAGGGCAGTAAATAGCCTTCTGCTACTGATGGGTCCTAATGATTTCCCGGGTTGAATAAAGCAAACCTGAGCTCAGCAGTGGGCAAGAATGTGGGAGTGGCAGAAATCACCTGGTGAAACACAGAGGAAGAATTCGACAACACCAAGAATTTAAAATGCTGGACAAAATTTCCTATGTGTGAACCATCATTCCAACCCCTGCATGTGTTTCACAGGAGAATCCAGAACACAACTGTATTTGTTTCCCAGGGTTGTCATAATAAAGCACCACAAACTAAGCAGCTGAAACAACAGAAATTTTTGTCTCACAGTTCTGGAGGCTAAAAGTCTGAGATCACAGTGTCAGCAGGGTTGATTCCTTCTGAGCCCTGTGAGGAAGGGCTGTGAGGAAGAAGATGTTCTATGCCTCTCTCCTAGCTTCTGGGTTTTTTGGTTTTTGCTGGCAATCTTTGGCATTCCTTGGCTTACAGATGTCTTCATCACCACTTGGTGTTCCCCCAGTGTGCCTGCTATCCCTGTGTTTAAATTTTTCATAAGGACACCTATCACATTGGATTAGGGGCCACCCTAATGACCTTTACTTAACTTGATCATCTGCAAAGATCCTTTGTCCAAATAAGGTCACATTCTTAGGTAGTGGGGATTAGGACTTCAACATCTTTTTGGGGGAAAAAATTTAACCCATAATGCCAACCAAAGATCTGAAAGGTATTTTAGCAAGTGAAGCAACAGTATATTTCTACACCACATTACTCGCTAAATCTCTTTGTGCCTGGTTATTTATGTCATAGAGTTGAATACGCAAGGATGAAAAAGACTGTTCAATTTTATTACAAGGCATATTTGGGTGAGATGCTCTTTCAACACTCAGTTTTACAAACTCACTTCCATTAGCTAGAGTTGAGTTTTGTTTCTTTAAAAAATGCACACTGATACATAGTGATTTTCCCCTTAAAACTAGAAATCGATAATTCAGGATATGGGAGAAGAAATGAGTTTTGATAGGAAAATATATGGTGGAGAGAAGTGAAAATCAGAAATGGAACAGTGACTGGGGACACAGGTATAAAAGATGCTCTAAAAAGAGGGCTACTAATAGTGAAGGATAGGTGGTAGTATTTACAACATAAAGATGCCTAGCATATTGGAAAAGAGATTTGTATTGAAATTAATATAGTTTAAAAAACTAATGGGAGAATATTATATATTTTTCCACTACTACTCCATTAACATATGTGATTTATCTTATACAGGCATGCTTCATTTTATTGCACTTTGCAGATATTGCATTTTTACAAATTGAAGGTTTCTGGCAACCCTGCTTCAAGCAAGTCTATTAGCGTCATTCTTCTAACAGCATTTGTTCACTTTGTGTCTCTGTGTCACATTTTGGTAATTCGCACACTATTTCAAAGTTTTTCATTATTATTATATCTGTTATGATGATCTGTGATCAGTTACCTTTGATGCTACCACTATAATTCACTGAAGGCTCAGATGATGGTTAGCATTTTTTTAGCAATAAAGCACTTTTAACTAAAGTATATGCACTGTTTTTTTAGACATAATGCTACTGCACACTTAATAGTCTACAGTATAGTGTAAACATAACTTTTACATGCACTGGGAAACCAGAAAATTAGTGGAACTTGCTTGTAATATCTGCTTTATTGCAGTGGTCTGGAACTGAACCTGCAATATCTCTGAGATATTCCTGTATCTACATAGTAGACAATCAGGCAGTATGTGTTGAACTAATAAATTAAAAAATTTCTTAAGCAGAATATACAAAAGTAAATCTATTGTTGTCTGGGATAGTAGAACAGAATACATAAATAAGTAAAGGAGTATATTTAGAGAACTCTGAATGGGTAAGATACCAGAAAACAACAATCCTTATGTGTTACTGTTGATGGCATAGATGGAAACTCAGCTGGGAATGTGGGAGCCTGGATGATCATCAATATTATCCAGAGAAGGGGATTTCTTAATTTTATAAACACAAACAAAATCAATCATAAAATAAACATATTTTACAATAAAGAAAAATAATTGAACTTTATCATGGTAATGAAAAATTATTTATAGAAACACCAACATCTCCTTATAGCTTGGTGTTTGGCACTATTACAGCATTAATCAAGTGAATCAGAATACTATGAATAGCAAGATATGAAGCAGATGTGTGATGTCTGCCATAAAATCCCAGAACAGAAATATCTAGGTAGAATGTGATAGTCCATCCTCTGTATTTCAACATTATAATGCCAATCAGTTCAGGCAAGAAAACAAATCCAAATGAAACAAATTAAAGCAAAGTTAATCTTATTAATAGTCAACATTAGAGCAACTTCTAAGAATTATCAGTTTGACAGTTATTGTCATTTACCTTTGTATGTTTTTACACATGTTCTTTATGAGTAATAGTTTTATACCTACAAAATGCAGATAATATTCTTAGTCATCAGAATTTCTGTTCTCTATTGACTCCAGCCCGTAACGACATTACGAAATCCACTCTTCAGATTGCTTCCTGGGCACATCTAGTAAATTTGCTTTTACCCTGTGTGTGTCTATAAAATTGAATCTATAACAAAGTTACCAAGATAGTGACTTTGCTTGAGGTACTGAATTCCACAGGCAGGATTAATGATGTGCCTACTCCGCTCCAGTTTAAATCTCAACTCATGAACGATGAGGAACAAGCAGCGCAGGACTTCAACAAGTTGCAAAACTTAATATTAATGCCTGTTCCTGAAATGTTAACAGCTCTCACCACATTAACTGAATGAATAACCTAAGAGAAAAGAAGCTTCACTTACCAATTAGCTCTGCTGAGACATCCCCAGCAGGAGAGAGAAAAGGCACCAGCACGTCCTTATAAGCAGAAGAGTGTGCAAGCCCTCCTTGTGAGAGATGAGGCCAACGGGCCAAAGCAGATATCTTGGAAATAATGTGCTCCAGTGGCTCTGTTACAGACACAATAAGGTTTGTTAGACTTAACTTACCTCCAGTTTAAATGTCTGCGTTTCATTTTTTTCAAAATTCTGAAATACGCAGAAATTACAAAAGTACTGAGTAGATTTTTCATGAGGACACGTTTGGATTATTTTCTCCTGTTTCTAAGGAAAAATAAATATAATATGCTTTTTACATAAATAAGCAAAATACTAAAAGAAAATAGTTTGAAACACGAGTGATCTCCTGTTTCTCTACCAGCCTACACACAGTGTTTCGGAAAAGACAAACAGAAAACCAAAACAACACAGACCATCTGTTTATTTTGCACATCTATGACACAATAACTATATGTACTACACTTCTTCAGTGTCAATATAAAGCACCCTGTTCCTCTCTTCCTTCACAATAAATGTGGGATAATCACACATAAAGCACTAGACTACATACATATAGAGAGAATTTTAAATACTGCTTTTGGTCTAAGAGTTAGAGTTGTGTAGTACTTTAATAAACGCACAAATACCTTAAAGGCATTTTCCCCAATGGTATCTAGAAATTATGTATGTAGTATATTCATTCAGTAGTATATCCTTATAGCATATTCATTATCATTTTGATTTTCTTCTTTTATTTCAGCAATGTATTCTCACTTGATTTGTTTGCCTCGCAAAGGTCCTTTGGTATGTGCACCGGGGGGACGGTGTTTTCATTTTCATGTGCTTTCTTCTTTATTATTTTTTAAAAATGCCTTATATATGATCGTTTTCTCTGGGTAATTTGATACATATTTTTAGTTTCATGAAATGCTGGGTTTGGTCAGCTCACCACTACCTGTTACTACAAACTCACATACCACATCATCATTAAATTATTGGTTTTTTATTTTTTTTAAAATTTTAAATTAGCATTACTTTGATAAGTCAACATGTATGTACTAAGCAATGCACCTAAAAATGTATACTTAGTGCTTGGTGATTATTAAACGTTTTAATAATATCCATTGGTTCTCAGATCTGTAGTACTCTGTCCTTTCATATACACATCTAAGTGAACTGATGTATAGCTGCTAATTTTACCTAAGGAATAGTTATACATGCTAAAGATATAGTTAAATTGCAATAATATTTAGATAAGTCCTAATAATTTAAATAAACTTCAGAGGAAAAGGGAAGATTTAAGGACGAAAGCTTTATTTGATGAATGAAAAACTGTATTCTTTATAATCTTCAGTTTGAAAGATTGTAATATTAATTTTACATGCATGCTTTGATTTGTTATTCCCCATTCATTTACTCAATATATATGCATTAAGCACCATTTATATGCAGAACTATAATATCTCTGAGAAAGATTTAAATGTGGTGGCAAAGAGTGCTTGATAATGCATTTCACACTTATTTTGATACAGCAAATAAGTACACTGATCTGTTGGAATCAATTTGCAATATTTGGAATGTTGCATTATAATATTACTTTTAAATATGAGGTGGATATCTGAGAAAGGAAAATAGTCGATTTTACTAGTAAAAATATAGATAACCACAACCACATCAGGAGGGTGGGGAAAAAAATACTGACTCAAATCTGATTCCTAAACAGGGTTAGATTCTATTTAGAAATAGTCATCTAAAGCTTTAATATTGCAGGTCAGATACTGAGAATTCACTTGACCAAATTAATTTGCTGATAAATATTAAATTAAACTCATTATAAAGAAATCTTCAGAAAAATGTCAGTAGTGATACTTCATTTTTCTTCTAACTATACCCTTTCATATTTGGGATAAAATTCATTGTTTATGGCAGGAGCTACAAGTAAGTGGGTTCTGTTGAAGCTCCTGAGAATCTGTGACACTTAAATAATCCATGCATGTATTAGATTAATATATTTGAAATAATGGAGTGGAGTAAAAATAATCCAGAATTTTAGGGGCTCAATTATTTTGTGGCATATTTTTATATGGAGTTATGCATGTGATGAAAGAGAAAATGAGTAATTAAAGACGATCGGCAATATTACCACATATATTTTATATAAGAAAATCAATAAAAACAGTTTAAAAAGAAGAAATTACCAGAAAAATTAATCTTTGAAAGACCAAGAAAGCAAAAAATAAATAATATAGAAGATGAGAATAAAATAGACAGATTGCTTAAAAAGGTGCTGAACTTTATGTATTATTAAGTGAATATATTCATGGGACAAACCATTTGCTATAGTAGGCAACAAATAACATACCTTCACTTCTCCAAAGGAATAATTCTACTGACTACTTTTCTTAAAAGACTAAAAATGGGTATTATATTCTAATAAAATTCTAAATAAAATAAACATTTCAACATACATACGTATATATTATATATATATACAGATATATATATACAATTCCTAAATAATGAAAATAGTTTTTAACGAGACTAATGCATTGTTGTTATATAACTAAAGCCACACTTATAGGAAAGAGTTCATCAAATATAGAAGCATTAAAGCAAACTTAAATCATACACAACTTGAGGACTTAGAGAATACAAAAATAAACCTAAGAATAAATGCATAAATTATTTTAAAAATGAAAATGGAAAAATTATTAGAAAAAAAATAGAGAAGTATATTAGTAAGGAAGCTTCTAGTCACAAGTAAACTCTGACTCAACTGACATCATCATTGAGAAAATGTATTCTCTCACAGGACAAGAAGTTCAAATATAGTGCTACTCCATGTATAGTATAGTAAGGGATCCAGTAAAGGTCTTCACTCTTCCCTTCTCTTTATATTGGATTTCATCAAAGGACAGCTCTCCTTATGTGTACAACATGGCTACAGCATTCCTAGGGGTCCCTTCCAGACATGAGGACATCTAAATGTGTATTCTTTGTATCTCTTTTGAAGCATAGGAAAATTAATCCCAGGAACTTCACAATACAGTTCCCTTCATATCTTTCAGCCATAATTATATCCCCTGCTTTTGCCTAAATCGATTAATGGAGAGATGAATGGAACAAAGATGAGTGGCTTAAACCATCACGATTCAAGTCTCTGAACTAGTTCAGAAGTGCCTCACCTGAAACACACAGCTCTTCAGAGGAGGCTGGATCTTTAAACCACATACTGAATGTTTCTGCTAAAAGAGCAAATTGATGATGATACCTAAATTCTACTTATTTGACAAAATCTGAATACACAATTTTTAAGCATATGTCAAGTTTAACCAGCTAAAATACTCAAATGCATAGTATATCAAATGCAATGAATAATACAGAAAGGATAAAACATTAGAATAGCACATAACTTGAATAAAGTGGCTGAAATGGATAATTTAAAAAAAAATACTAATGCTAACACGGGGAGAAGAAAAATATTTAAACCAAGAAAAAACTGTCCTAAAATATTTCTAAAACTATGCTTTACTATTGCAGGTAAATGCTTAATCTGTTTCAGAATTAAGGAAAAGATTGAGAGCATCATGATTACTTTTCAAAATTAGCACATCTTGTATCAAAAACATTAGATAGATTTTTAAAAAGTGGAAAATTGCAGACTGATCTCACTTATGACTATGGATGAAGCTAATCTACTAGGATTAGGTTCAGGTGAAGCAGCAGAAAATGCATAATTACAGCCACTTAAGATAGAAGTTTATTTCTCAGATAAATAAAGTACAAATATAGGCAGGTTGGGGGTGGGATGTCAGCTGCAGAAACATCAGAGACCCAGGTTTCTGGTGTCTTTCTCTTCCACTCTCCTCATATGAGGCTTCCTTTTCAGATCATGGTCTAGAATGGCTGCTGGAGCTCCAACCATAACATAGAAATTCGCGGTTAAAAAAGGAGAAAGGAAAAAGATGAAAGGATAAATTAGATCCTTTTAAGAAGACTTCCTAGAAGTGACATGCAACACTTCTGCTTGTTATACATCAGCATAACTTTTTACTTGGCCACGTCTAGATTCAAGAAAGGCTGAGCAGTGTAATCATTTAGCTTAGCACACTACCGCTGAAAGAAACCAAGCCCCTGTAACAAAGAAAGCATGGGAGTTTCTGCTGTGTATGCAAAAACCCTTAATAGGAAACTAACAAATCTAATCCACAAATGTATTAAAAGAAAATTAAAACATCATCTCGTTGAGTTTACCCCCAATGCAAAAAGAGCTTAATGTTCTAAAGTCTATTTGGAGTATTCATCACATCACTAAATCAAAGGAGAAAGATTCTCTCAATAGTTTGCAAAAGATGATTTGGCAAAATTAAACATCAATTCCTGGAGAAAAGAAGGTCTAATTAAAATGACTATTTAACATGACAAATAAAAGCTCTAAAAATAAATAACTAATGCAACACTTAAAGGAAAAAAAGAATCATTTCTTTTACATCTGAAATAATTGACATGTTTGATTTCACTAATATTGTATCACTCTTCTGTTAGTGTTTTTTACTTAATACTTCCTCAGTCTTTTCTTATTCTCAACACAAATAAATGTCGTGCTCCAAATGCGGGTTGGAAAAGAATTTCCAGACACAAGGCAGAATGTAAAGAAGATAGAATTTATTAGAGGGGAGGGTCGCTGCCAGAACAGCAGGCTGACTTCCTAGTAGTCTGGGAGAGTCGAGCCCGAACATGTGCTATTGATCAGTTTTTATAGCCAGAAAACAAAGGAATGGTCCGAGGTGAAAATTTCATTTACTGATTGGTCGAGGCACATATACCTTCCTTCTATAGGGTGGGAGTGGAACAGGGCAGATGCCTTTCCTTATTTGGGATAGGTCCCCGTTGCCCAGGTGGGCGTCGAATTTCGTAACCATCGCAACATGGTGGGGAGGCGATCAAGAGTCCGGTGGGGGGGTGTAACGCTGACACTTTTTCAGGCAGGGTCGTCCTTTGTCCTTGAAGCACCATTGTCCTTGGAGCACCACATTCCCCCCTCTCTTTATTTATAGGGCCAATTCCTTGGCCCTATTGGGTAACCTGCTCATATCTACCTAACTGCCTAATTCCCTCTCAAGGAAATTATACAGGAGATTGTGTGTTTAGGAAAAAGCCCTTCCTGGGGTTCTTGCTTACTCCCACCTAAACTCTATAGATGTATCCCTCCAATTTAGAATAACTCTAATTGACTTTTCCTGTGCAAAATTCAAAATACAAAACTAAAAAAACCCAAACTAGAGCTAATATTGGTGTTGTATAAAGTGGACTATTATCCAAAGTTACAGAAAATATCATTATTTTCCTTACATCCACAAAGAAAGAAAACTGAAAAACAATTCCAGGCAAAATAACAATAGAAGACATAAAATGTCTATGAATAAATTTAACTCATATACCTAACTAAAATACCTAATAATAAGTGTATAGAATTTATATAGAAAAAACTATACATTTTAATGAGACATCAAAGAATATTTGACTATAAGGTAAAGGACAGCATTTTCTTGCTTGGGAAGGATTGCTTAATTCATTCACTTAACAATTATTTGACATTCTCTTATTTGCCCGATATTATTCTAAGCACTGGGGATAGAGTAGATAACATATTTGCTATGATCTGAATGGTTTTGTCCCCTCCCTCCAAATTCATATGTTGAAAACCTAATGCCCAGTGTGATAGTATCAGGAGGGGGGGGCACTTTGAGAAATGATTAAATCATCTCTTGGAGCCCTCATAAATGAGACTAATGTCCTTATAGAAAAGGCCCCACAGAGCTAGTTCATCCCTTCCATGACATAAGGATACAACAGGAAGTCTAAAATCCAGAAGAGGGCCCTCATCCAACCATCCTGGTAATCTGATCTCGGACTTCCAGCCTACAGAACTGTGAGAAATAAATTTCTCTTGTTTATAAGCCTGAATGGCCTAAGACAATATTTAACATCATTATGTTTTCTTGGAAGCATACTATTAAGGGGCAATAATTAAAATTTTCAAATAATAAGGTAAAACCAGATAATAACAAACTCTGTTGGTCACAGAATATCTAGTGGGCAGCTTGAATTTGAATGGTCAGCAAAATTCTTTTTGTGGGGACATTCCAGCTGAGGCCTGAATGACAAGGAAGCAGATATACTAATATCTGGCTTAATAACATTCTAGCAGAAGAAATAGCAAGTAAAAACAGTCTCAGGTCAAAACAAGTTGAGTTAAAAGAGAGAGAAGATTAACTTTTTCTTACAGGAGTGCACAAGAGGGAAAGTTTTATGAAGATATGAAAATTACAAAGCAAGAAAATAAAACCATTGTCAAGAGAACAAACAATTGACAGAACAGATTTAGATATGAAGCAGCTATTGGGGTTATCAGACAGAGACTTTAAAATAACTATGATTAATATGCTAAAAGATCCAGTGGAAAGGGTGGGAAACATTTATGAACAAATGTGGAAATTCAGCAGAATAAAGAAACATTAGGCACGAATCAAATGGAAAAGCTAGAAACAAAAACCAGCAACACAGTATTAGAGATAAGTTATTCCTTTAATTGGCTCATCAGTAGACTCAGCACAGCTGAGAAGCATTCAGTTTCAACAAAAATCCCAACAGGATTTTATATAGATATCAATAAGCTGATTCTAAAGTTGTATAGAATGCCTGAGGAAATAGAAGAGCCAAACAATTTTGAGAAAATAGGAACAAAGTTAGAGACCTTACATTACCCGATTTGAAGACTTAGTATAAAGGTATCATAATCAAAACGATGCTGTATTCATAAAATGATAGTCATATCAATCAGTGGAACAGAATAGAGTGCCCAGAAATAGACACACACGTAGTTGATGCATTTTGACAAATTTTGCAAAGGTATAAAGTTAATTCCTTGAAGGAAGACAGTCTTGTTAACAAAAGGAGCTGCAACATTTCCACAACTGTATACAAAAATAAACTTGAATCCATACCTCACACAATATCAAAATTAACTCAAATGTGTCATAGAACTCCTGTAGAAATCATGAGAAAATGTTCATTACCATGTGTTAAACAAAGATTTCTTAACTAGAATACCATTCACTTAATTTTAAAAATGTCAATATTGGACTGCATCAAAATTAACAACTTATATTCTTCAAAAAATACTGTAAAAAAAATGAAAGGGCAATCCAGTGTCTGGGAGGAAATATATGCAAATCATGTACCTTACAAAGAACATTTATCCAGAATGCATAAGGAACTCTTACAGCTCAATAATAAGAAAAAAAACAATTTAAAAGAGAGGCAGTGGTAGAGGTTTTGAAATGATACTTCACCAAGAAACAATATACAAATGACAAATAAATATATGAAAAGGTGCTTAATATCTTTAGTTTTCAGTAAATGCAAATTAAAACCACAGTGAGATTCTACTACACAACCATTAGAATGACTACAGTTAGAAAGGAAAATTGACAATACCAAGTATTGGTGATGACCGAGAACAACTAGATTATTCATATATTGCAGATGGGAATGAAAAATTGTAGAGCCACTTTGAAAAGCAACATGATAGTTTCTTGCATGAAGTTATGTACACTTAAACATACATGTACCATATGATATACAAACACAGTGCTAGGTGTTTAACCAAGAGAAATGAAATTTATGTTCATACATACAAAGACCTGCAATACTGTTTATAGCAGCTTTATTTGATATAGCCCAAAACTGTGAAGACCCCAAATATCTATCCTCTGGTAAAGGAATAAACAAATTATGGTCCATTCATGCAGTAGAATACTCAGTATTAGATAAATCTAAAAACATTTCCCTAAAAATAGAAGCCTGACACAAAATGATAGGGCATGATTTCATTTATATAACATTTTTAAACAGATAAAGCTATAAAGATGAAATCAGATCACTGTCTTTTAGAGGCAGGGAGTTGGTGAAAGAGAGTGACAATAAAGAAGCACAAGGAAAATTTTCAGAGTGGTGGAATTCTATATCCTTACGGCAGTGATGTTTATACAACTCTGTACATTTATCAAAATTCATAGAACTGTACTCCAAAAATGGATTTTACTATATGCATATTATACCTCATATACTTGACCTAAAAAAGAACCTCAAAAAACAAAAAGCAGTATTATATGACAAGTGTGGTTGCAAATGCCATGATCACCTCCCTGGATGCCCACATTCTTCATTTTTGCCTACTGTTTTCTTTCTGTCTTGTTTATGCTTTTTAAAAGTTGTACATATTTTGTCCCATTGTTTAGTTGTCCGAAGCAGCCATTATTGGAGGCTAAAGTCAAAACCTGTTTGTTCTACATTTTCACAATAAACTAAAAAACTATTTTAGGCACATTCAAAGCAATTCCATTAGCCAAACCAAATTATATATAAAGAGACTGCATAAGAGACTTAGGGAATTGCCTATAGAGGTGAGGTTTTCCTCAATCATATTTTTGGCTTGTTGTACATGATTAAAATGAAACCATTTTATTGCAATCTCAGAAGGAGTCTGATGGGATCTACCCGCTCATCTTCCTAGAATGTTATTAAGACTTCAGAAATAAGTGCACCTGCAAATCAATTAACGGTGGCAGATTCATTATCAGAAGCAGGATTCCATGTACAACAAAGGATGCATCTGTACTTTGATCTGTTGATTTTGCCACTTGATTAGAATGTTTTATGATATTTTTGTTATAAATGCCAAGGATATGAAAAAGAAGTGAAGAGGTAACATTTATTTCTGTAATCAAGTCTCCATTTGTATTACATTTTCTCACATACATATATCATTGCTATCTTCTGTACATTCATAAATAAAACCAAATATTCATTGACGCCCTCTCTATGTCATCCAGCGTGATGGACACTAGAAATAAAAAGGTTTTATAAAAATGAAAAGGTTTCTCCCCACAAGGAGCTTAAAAAATCCAATGAGGAAACTTGCACACATGCATATAATTCTAAAACAACATGAAAAACTATGAAAATATATTGTAAGAGTTCTGCTTAAACTGCTGAAATAAAAGAAAGGTGTTTGGTGAACTTCACTAGTAATACTTCTTTTCCTGGCATAAAATAACCCTCTCAGTCATCCCCTGGAAGATTATATAGAAGAGATCCATGTCCCCAAGAGATCACTTGGGACAACTCAAAAGGAAGTGCTGCTAGGACAGCAAGGTCCTTCCTATCCATTCAACAAAAGTGTTATTAAATGACTCATGGACTCCACCAAACCCAATGTTTACATCCTGTGCTTAAGAATATTTTCTAATATTATCACTCAGCACTCAAGGCAAATTATTTTCGGCTATGGTCTGAACAGAGAAATTGCAAATGACAACTTGCAGTCCAGCTAGAAAGTTGACTAAAACAGTCCTTACTAGCTTTTGTTTATTTACCTTTTTTGTCTGTGGGTACAAATACAGACCGAGGCCAGTGGGTGCTGAAGCCAGGTTGCACTAGCTTGTGAAAGCTGATTATACATTTCTCACCCTGGCACCGTGTTCAGTGATGTCGTGCTGGCAGCACAGGAAAGGTGACAGTCTAGAAAGGCAAAGGTTGAAAAAGTTGAAAGATCATTAGAAGTGTTTAAAATGGTGCATTTTCTCAAAACAATACATACTCTACTTAACTCCATTCAGACTGCCCATTATGTAAATATACCTGAAATGAACATAAAGGCACTAACATAGTTCTTCCAAATTATAATATTTTCCTGGAAAACCTTCAAATACCACTTATAGAGGCCAAATGTAAGAAAAACAGGTGGATTATTCCATGGCATGCAAAACACTTTGAACTCTGAAATAAGATGAGTTAGCTCTATGAAAATAAAAATTTGCCGGTCAAAAACTTTTAATCCTCATAGATATCTCTGTATACTCTATATGTGTTTTATATGAATATGTACATATACACAGGTATATAAAATTTAAACTATATGTAGTGAACTTTGAATGATCATTACCTTGGAACAACTTCTAGGGGACAAGGACACACATAGATATCTCTGTATACTCTATATGTGTTTTATATGAATATGTACATATACACAGGTATATAAAATTTAAACTATATGTAGTGAACTTTGAATGATCATTATCTTGGAACAACTTCTAGGGGACAGGACACATGTAAGAATCCTGTATGGCAGGGGTCTGCAAACCAGGGGCTCTTGGTCCAAATCTGGCCTATGGCCTGTTTCTGTACAGCTCCCAACTAAGAATTTTTTTTTAATTGTAAAAAAAAAAAAGAAAGGACACAAAGAGGAATATGTGACAGAGACCACATGTGACTTGTAAAGCCTAAAATATCTACAATATGGCCCTTTGTAGAAAAAGTTTGTCACTCCTTGCCTTAGGGCAAAGAAAGTAAAAGGCAGGCAATTAATTATCTAACTAGAGAAGGCAGGTTTTCCTAGTAATATAAGGACTTCAGGATCTAATTGATTCATTACAGAATTGTTTGGCAGGGAGATAAATTTACTTCTTCAAAACTAGCACTTTTCTGAGAGGTAATGTTTTCTCAGCTTTACTAAATCAGTTAGCTTTAGGTCAGTTACTAGGGCTTTTCTGTCCTCATAATATCTAAAAGGTGAACAATTTGACTTCTACCAATCAATTCAAAGGAAACCTTATCTATTAACTTAAACAGACCTGAAAATGAATAGCTATTATTTGTTTACAAAATGCACCTTCTAAAAATTCATGAAATATCAGTTCTCAAAAAACATTTTATAAATCCTTCCTGCAAGGAATAAACCAAGTTAACTAAAGCAGCCAGGATTTGAGTTCCATTTTACGGCTGTATGACCTTGGACAATGTAGTAGACAGTTTCTGTCCTTCAGTTCTTTTCCTGATCTATACAAAGTGGAACAAAATAAAATCTATACTTTTGGGCTATAATCAGAGTTAAATAATATGATGGTAAAACACAGTCACAGATGCAGTGCTCAGTAACTGTTTGTTACTAATGTTATTATTGCAGATAAATGTTATCTCTAATCTAGGCTTTCCATGTGTAGTTATTGGTACATTGGAGTCTATCTCAATCGACTGAAAGATCTAGCTAGCTAGCTAGCTATACATGTGTTCCTGAGCCAGGAGTATTTTTCTTCCTTTATTTGCAATTTATTTTTTTAAATTCAGAACATGGCTAGTTTTGATTTTCAGTGAAATAATACACATAATTTTAGAGTAAGCACTTGAATTTGATAAGTTATACATTTAGGAATCGACCCCTAAAACAATTCCTGCCTTCAAAGAGTTAAGAAATGACGAACCCTTTCGGGCTTCATTCCGTAATGTCAGAAATTGTGGAATTCACCACCACTTAATGTATTTTGTTTTCCCTCTCTATGATGTTTGAATATCCATGGTTTCCTTTTGTGATACAGCTAAATGCTTAAATTATTTGACGTACACTCTCTCTAAAGCTCTGACAGTGCATGAAAACCAGAGACTAAGACACCGTTATCAGTCTTCCAGAGCTTTCCAAATAACTTAATGTGTAAGAGAATTAGATTGGAAAAATAACTCAGTCTGAAGCAGTCTGCTTATCTCAGATATACCCCAGTATGACTCATTCAGGAGAGAATTTAATAAGTCCCACATACTAAAGACAATGTCACCTTGTAACAAATGACCATAATTGAAGCTTCAGGAAAGCTTCACAAAGAAGCATGTCCTTGCTTGGCTGGATTCTGCAGCTATAGGAATACAAGAGTCCAAGGCCCTTTCTTTGTGTATCCAAGTAGAGTAAACATCATCAGTCCAGAATAAAGGAGTCATAGATTCTTGCATTTCTATGGAGTTTTGACCATTTGAAATGAGAAACCTGTCAGGTGATGTTGAGTATTCTGAATTTCAAACTCTGTTAGATTTCCAGGGGAGCACAGTAATAAGTAGTTTTAAGTTCAGCAGTGTAAGGCAGTGCCACGTGGCTTGGATTCTGTTAACATAACAGTGATCTAGTTAGACGGAATGCTCCCTGGGATGAAATTTTAGTTTTCCCTTTTGGAGTTGAAAATAAAAATAATGCCATTTTCTCTCTCACTGAGGTGCTCTTTCATAGGCTTTTCTGGTGAAATTACAATAAACCCATATGGATGAAATAAACAAGTTTCCCATTCAGATCCCCTGTGTATAATCCACATCAACCTAATGTAACCAATTGACTTAAAATAAAATTCAGATGCTTGAAATCTGTAACCATAGGAGGAAGGGAAATGGGAAAAGTTTACAGAATGCATAGAGGACACAGAAAGCATATAAAATTGCATACTGCATTTTCACACTTTGTGACAACTTGTGATCAAATAATATCTTAATTCTGTACATTGAAATCTGGTGGTTAAAGCAACATGACTTAGATCAAGTGTATTCTTGGGGAGATAATAAACAAGATTTGATTAAACATCTAGTCTTGGTTTTCCCAGAAACAATAGAAATCCAAAGAAAGTATCATAAGAATAGAGTTTGAGAACAGGAAGTGACTAAGAGATGCGCTATTCCGACTCCAGCATGATACAATCAAGGCAGAGAGCCCTAGGTGATTCTGATTTGCCTGAAGTTCACTTTTAAGATCTTTTCATCTTTCAAGCATATAATAGTTTTAAAATTTGAACAAAAATGTAGGCATTTGCACTTGGGTTCAAAAAATTCTTTTATAATTTTAGCTTAACTTTGAAATGTGGTACATGAACTTTGCATAATTTTGTACTTATTTAATAAATGTAGTCTTTTATAGCACTTGGGTAAAGTTAATTGATATTGATGACTCTCTTAATATACTGTTTTTTATCAGGTTATATACTATGCAGATAAGGCTACCTTTTTTTGGCACTGAGTGGGCAATTTCCAGACATATGTAAATTATTGTTATATAAAATAAGTTATTAGCTTTGTTATTTGTTACTCTGTTGAATCTGCTTTTTAAATCTTTATTTTGAAATCCAGCTTTGTAGGAAAAACTAGTTCTCTCTTTAAAATAGACAAGTACATTGAAAACATATACTCTGGATTACATTAGAATATTCTAACTAAACTATTTAGTTTGGTAAGTGTTTGTCAACTATTTGTCAACAAATGTCTCAAATAATCGATAAGCTGAACTTCATTAAGATAAAAAAAATTCTGTTCTGAGAAAGACAACGACAAGAGAATTAGAAGACAAGACACTGATTGGAAGAAAATATTTGCAAAAGACACATCTGATAAAGGACTATTATCAAAACTATACAAAGAACTCTTAGAACTCAACAAGAAAAAAAACAAGCAACCCAATTAAAAATGGGCCAAGACTTTAACAGACACTCCCCAAAGAAGATATACAACATGGCAAATAAGCAAATAAAAAGACGCTCCACATCATACATCATCAGGGAAATGTAAATTAAAACAATGAGATGAACACTACACGCCTATTAGAATGGCTAAAATCCAAAACACTGACAATGCCAAATGCAGGTGAAGATGTGGAGCAACAGGAATTGTCATTCGTTGCTGATAAGAATGCAAAATAGTACAGATACTATGGAAGACAGTTGGGCAGTTACTTACAAAACTAAACATACTCTAACCATGCAATCCAGCAATTGTGCTCCTCGGTATTTATGAAAAATTATGTCCACACAAAAACTACACACAGATGTTTATAGCAGCTGTATGCCTAATTACCAAAACTTGGGAGCAACAGAGATGTCCTTCAGTAGGTGAATGGTTAAACTAGGACACATCCAGATAGTGGAATATGATTCAGCACTAAAAAAGAAATGAGCTGTCAAGCCATGAAAAGACATGGGGGAAACTTGGATGCATATTACTAAGTGAAAGAAGCCAATCTGAAAAGGCTATACACTATACGATTCCAATTCCATCACATTCCAGGAAAGGCAACACTACGGAGACAGTAAAAAGATTAGTGGTTACCAGGGTCGGAGATGGGGAGGGATGAACTAATGGAGCACAGAGGATTTTCAGGGCAATGAAAATACTCTGTATGATACCATAATGATGAATACATGTCACTATACATTTGTCCAAAGCCAGAGAATATACAGCACTAAGAAGTGACCCTAAGTTAAACCACAGAGTTTGGGTGATTATGATGTCAACTTAGGTTCACCAATGATAGCTGTTAACATACCACTCTGGTGTGGGATACTGATAACGAGGGAGGCTGTACATGCGTGGGGACAGGGAGTATATGGGAAGTCTCTGTACCTTTCACTCAATTTTGCTGTGAACCTAAAACTTTTTCAAAAATTAAAGTCTCAATAAGAATATTAAAAAGTCTCATCTAAATTTTCTAGCTTTTTTTATTTTCAAATAATGTTTTTGTCTCAGATAATGAAGGAAGAGTCAGAATCTCTTCAACGCTGGCAAAAACAAGCAAACAAACATAAAACTATTATTTTCATTGTTAGTGATTGAAAGACTAGAGTCACAAAGATGATTTGTCAATTTCGTTCTCTACCATAAGTTATCTACAAGATAAAATCAGAGTTTTATATGCTTGGGTTATTGGCATGTAGTACCTGCTCTAGCATTTAGGTCACTATCTCTTTCTGACAAATACATAAATAATTTAAATGAGCATTTAGAGGTCAATTTTACAGATCAAGTGTGATAAAGATAGTCTAGTGCTCAGAGAAGTTTGAGATCAAGTGAAGTAAGGGTAGCAAGGGCCCTTCTGTTTTCCATAGAAGTTTTATAATATTTTCTCTACTTCAAGGTGTGGAAAAGAATGTGTATTCTATTGCCTAAATGGATATAACAGCACATGGGGAGTGGGGGTAATAATGAATGCTTACTGTAGTTCCAGTATCCAGAACCTAAGATAGAGTCAATGATTTATATACTATACCACTTAGTGTATTACAGTAACTAATATCAATAGTTTCATTTTCCCTGCTCTCAGAGTCTTCAAAATCACTCAGATCCTCTTAGCACAATTTTCAGTATGATTTTGTTTAATACTGAATACTATATGCCAATATTTGGGTCATCATTATTCATATAGCCAAGAAGTAGAAACAACCAAAATGTCAAACTGATTAATAGATAAATAAAATGTGACATATCTATACAATAGATGTTATTTGGCCATGAAAAAGAATGGAGTACTGATCTATGCTACTACAAGATGAACCTAGAAAACCTTATACTGTGTGAAAGAAACCACTCAAAAAGACCCTTTTGTGTCTGATTCTTTTTATGGGAAAATGTTCAGAGTAGACAGAAAGAAGACCAGAGTTGGCCTGGGTATAGGGGCGGGGAAGGGGAATGAACAATAATGAGTATGGGGTTGCTTTTTGGAGGTGATGAAATGTTCTAGAATTATAGAGCAGTTATAGTTGCAAAATTCTGAGACTATACTAAAAATCCATTGAATTATACACTTTAAGTGGTGGAATTACATGGCATATGAAGTACATTGCAATAAAGCTGTTCTAAAAAATGTAGCCTGACAACTTTAAAAGATTACAAACAATGGGATTTAATTAAGTTTTGGTGTTTAATTGCTAATAAGCAACAGGATAAAAACAAAGCTTAGCAAAGGCTATCTCTGCAAAATTTTCTAATATCTGTAAAAAAAAAAATTGAGGTCAATTCTCTAATTTTTTAGTATTCTTGACAAACATCTGGAAAATTTGACAATTTTTGTTTTGATTTTCACAGTTTTCAGAGAAATACAATTCAAGAACTGTATGTTGGTCCCCAAATATGCTAGGTGCAGTGATATTTTTCAATTTTAATGAATTTAATTTGTTAAACTTGATCTAAATATGAATATTGATACTCAAGTTTAAACTAGTTTTAAAATTTTTATATACTTGTTAAAACTAGTTCAATAAGCTTCTAAGTAGCCCCTTACCCACTTATCCATACTAGGCCTGCTCTTAAATGTAAAGTTGGTGAGTTTCGTTGAGATTAATTTCTGCGTATCCTAGAAAGGAGCAGAATATAGTAAAACACCTTCCTTTACACTTGTCAGGAAAAATATAACATTATCTATATGTTATATAAAATCTCATTTTGACAAAAAGTGTTAATTGCCCTCATGTAGGAAAATTGATGAGTAAAAATTGTCCTGTCTTTTCTGTTACCTGCACTGTAGCAAAAATATTAAAAAGTAGAAAAATGAACTTCTTACATAGTAAGAATATTTTAAATAGTGAATTAATATCAGAACAGTATAAGAAAGAAACAAAGAAAGAAACAAAGAAAGAAAGAAAGGGATTTATTATTTGCAGTAAACTAAATAATGTTCCCAAAGATATCAGATGCTAGCACCTGGGACCCGCACATGTTATCTTATTTGGAAAAGGTGTCTTCGCAGATGTGATTAAATTTAGGATCTGAAGATGGGGAGACTATCCTGATTGTCTGAGTGGGCGCTAGATGCAATGGCAAGTGCCCTTACAATGGGGGGGGGGCAGAAGGAGTTTTGACACAGATGGAGGAGGAGAGGCAATCTGATCAGGGAGGCAGAGACTGGAGCGACACAGACACAAACAAAAGAGCTGGACAAAGTAAAGAATGGATTCTGCCCTAGAGCCTCCAAAGACTGATTGTGGACTTCTGGCTGCCAGAACCCTGAGAGAATAAATTTGTTATCTTAAGTTACCAAGTTTGTGTTAATTTTTTACAGCAGCCACAGGAAACTAATACACCATTCATGACTGATCAGTCGTCAAATGACAAATGTTTTAGATACCTTCTTGCTTGGAGACAGTAACTCAGATAGATTATTTTAAGAAATTCCTTAGAATCACAAGCTCAGGATTAAAAGAAATCCCCAGCACCACATAGTGCCAGATTCTTACCCAGTCTTTGAATCTGCCTTTGTCCTAGACCTTCAACTTGAACATCTCCAGCAACAAAGAACTCTTATTCCCCAGTCCATATATTCCACCTTTGGACTGCTCTGTCTACTAGAATATATACAATGGAATATTACTCAGCCATAAAAAGAAATGAAATTGAGTTATTGTAGTGAGGTGGATGGACCTAGAGACTGTCATACAGAGTGAAGTAAGTCAGAAAGAGAAAAATAAATACCGTATGCTAACACATATATATGGAATCTAAAAAAAAAAAAAAAGTTCTGAAGAACCTAGGGGCAGGACAGGAATAAAGACGCAGACGTAGAGAATGGACTTGAGGACACGGGGAGGGGGAAGGGTAAGCTGGGACGAAGTGAGAGAGTGGCATGGACATATATACACTACCAAATGTAAAATAGATAGCTAGTGGGAAGCAGCCGCATAGCACAGGGAGATGAGCTCGGTGCTTTGTGACCACCTAGAGGGGTGGGATAGGGAGGGTGGGAGGGAGATGCAAGAGGGAGGAGATATGGGGATATATGTATATGTATAGCTGATTCACTTTGTTATGAAGCAGAAACACACACACACACAATAAATAAATAAATAAAACCTGAGTTGGAATCTAGCTTTTCACTCATTGATTAAACCTCAAGAGACATATTTAACATGTCTAGTCCTTTCCCCAATTTGTGGTCCTTCAAAAAATTGAAAACAGCTTCCTAAATCTTCCTTTTTTGAGACTAAATATTTGCAGTTAATTATCAATGTATCATATGATATGAACATTTAATCCAGGCTTTCTTCAAGTGACTTTCCTGGACCTGTGATATCAGCATCCCCTGGAAACACATTAGGAAAGTGAATTCTTAGGTCCCACCTCAGACCTATTGAATCAGAAACTGGTGGGCGGGGCCCAGCAATCTATTTGAACAAGATTTCCAGTTGATTGATACTTGCTGAAGTTTGAGAATCATTACTTTTACCTAACCTACAGTACTAGCCTTACTATAAATGAGAGTCCTGAAATAATCAGAACTATTATTATTTTTCTAGGTAAAATTAGAAAATGTTCAAGCTCTTCTGTCACATTTTTGGAGATTAATTTTAAAAGACATGTAAAAGCCTTAAAATGGTATCACCAAAATCCTTAGTGTTATTCATTTCCATTATACTTCAATTGAATTTCACTGTGTCATTTTAGGGTATATTTAAATGCATGCAATTCTCTGTCCAGGAAAACATCACCGTCTGTTCATAAAGGTAATGATCAAGTCAATAAGCAACACAGAAAGGGGTCCTTTTAAATTTGTAGTGTGGGTAGCAGATGTACCAATAATATCACATCGATATATTAACTTAGACACTTAGTGGGTTAATGAACTGACAGCTGTGAAATTTGTAGTGATAATCTGATCATACTCAAGTCAGAAGAGGAATGTGTTACAGAGAGGCAAAGTCAGCCCATCCAGCTCATTCAGAGACAACAAACATGGTTTCATTGTGTGTGTGTGTGTGGGGGGGGGGGGTGTGTGACATGTAGTCATATTCCATTGTTGAATTCCATCAACAAGTATTCATTGAATTCCAACTCTGTTCCAGACTTGTAAGCACCAGAAATAAAGCAGAAAATAATATGGACAATAATGTCTGCCCTTGCAAATTTTGTGTTCTAGTGAAAGAATATACAATAAATACTTACATTTACTAAGCAAATACTATGTGCCAGACATTGTCTTGAGCACCTTACAACCTCTCATAAACCCTCTGACACAAAGTTTGGCAGACTCTGCCTTTCAAATATTCTGGAAGACCCAAGGATGAGGGATTCTTTGCCAAACATTTGCTGGATGAATGATGCCCCGAAGTCTACGATTAATAGATATTCCTTTGATTCAAGTCAACTGCAAAATTTGGACTTTCTCATTGGAAAAACACTAGTATGTTCAAAATACATTACAGGTTTTTGTTTTGTTTTTAAGAAGGGATCTTGTGGATAGCTTCTGTTTGGAGGGACTTCACCCTTAGAAGGAGAATGACCTAAGTGACCAAGTCATAAAAGCAGATTATTCCAAAGCGAAGTACCTAGATGATTCTTGAACATAATCTAGCAAACTCTAGTTTTTAGCAACAAATCATATTTAAGATAATGATTAATGGCTAATGATCCTCAAAGGATAGGTGGGAGATTAAGAGGACAGACATAAAGGAGAAACAGTTTGCAAAATCCCATACTTATTCCTAGGTACCCTTTTGGGGGACCTCTGATGCTGCGGCCAATTCTCTCCTACATTCTGTGTTGACTCAACAAGGTCAGGGTTGAGTTTCAAAGTTAAAAAAGATATTTTGTCCTACTGAGATGACAAGGTTGAGGTAGAGAGAGTAAGAAAAATTGAGAAGAGACAAATGAGAACTTCCCAGAAGTGTAGGGGGGTGATTTAAAGTGGTGGATGGATAAGTTCTTAAATATTAAATAATAGATTCAGTTTAATAGAAAGAAAAAATGATAACATTGAGCCTCTCACTCCACCTCTTCAGCGATGGCAGTTGCTGGTCTCTAGGTAATACCAAGAATACACAGAGACCACAAACTCAAGCCACCTGTATCTGTGAACAGCCTTGTTTATTTTGGGCCCCCAAGTTGCTAACACTGGTATCGCAAGCTCTCTCTTCCAAAGCAAGGATGGACTAAATTGCAGCTTTGCTCATTCCGATTTAAACATTTCATTCATCCTCCTCCAGTGGCCTCCCTAATATTACCACTCTAAGCAACAACCCTCCCTTTTGTACTTCTTATACAACTTACCTCTTGGACGCAATACATCATAGCAGAGTGGCTTATCTCTTAAGCACATTGTCACACAGACAGGCCTCCTCCTTCATTCTCTGCTCCTGACCTTATCCCTCTTTCCTCACTGTGCTGTACACCAGCCCAGCACATCTTATCTTCCACTGACAACTACCCTGATTTTCTGTTCATCTGTGCTCCCTCATTCCCATAATCCTTAAAGTAGCCTTCCCTGGCAGCCTCAGACTTCAGTGTTGCTTCCCATCGTGCTTCCCGAGCATAGTGACTTAAAACTATTAGGCACACAGTAGATATTTGTGGAATAAAGGAACAGACTCGCTTACCTATATCTACCGAGGAAAACTGGAGAGCATTTACAGACAAAGAAAGCAAACGTGGGTGAGGAGCCTTGTAACTCCAGCCACTCAGAGAGGGAATGCTTGCCTAGCAACCCGATCAGGTGCAATCACTTTTGGCTCCAGGTGCATCCATTTTAGGTCCTTTCTGCATAGCAGTTTCTATAGGTCATGAGAAGAAATGCCGTGAGAACACTGAGCCTCTCAGGGGATAGGAAGCCAAAGGCAATCTTTCCCTATTTCACATTGTTATGGGAGCCGGACCTGTTTCAAAGTTAAAGTTGTTCGGTTCTTAGCACCCACAGGAGGAGAAAGGGACTGTTTCTAGGAAAAAGACTAAAAGACTTCAGCAAGGCTCAATGCCCTTAAATGCAAAAAAAAAAAAAAAAAAAAAAGCTGAAGTACAGAATAGTTCCTTAGAATCTATACTTCGATATTAGGTCATAGATGATAAATTTAAAGTATTTATTGTAGGGCTTAATCCCCCTCCGAGAGAATTGACACAGACTCTATCAGTTGTAACTACTCCAGAGTAGGCACCTGGTCAACTAAATTCAATGGCTTAGACAAGAGTCAACCCAACTTTCTCTTAAAGCGCATGGTGCCCCTGTTCATTTTCAAAGCATTTTTAGGTTACCATACAAACATAGGTAATACAACAATTAAGATCAAATAGTTTTTTGAGCTATGCTCAAGTTATAAGTAATTTATATTCTCCTTTTGAATACAACTTAAAATAAGTAATGAAAGAAAATATGTCTCAAATCATTGGAGATATTTTGGGGGATTTTCAAATTTGGCACTATTAATATACTAAGCTGGATAATTCTTTGTTGTGGGCAGCTGTCTTGTGCCCTGTAGGATATTTAGCAGGAACCCTGGCTGCTATAACTAGATTCTAGTAATATCCCTCCAGTTGTGAGAATGAAAAAAGTCCCAAGTCATTGCCAAATTCTCCTAATTCAGAACTACTGGACTATGGGTACTAAGCTAGAGAAAGTATGGGCTATCATACAACCTTAAGATCCTATAGAAAACAGTGTGGATATTCAAAAAAAAAAATTAAGAATGGAACTACCATATGACTAGCTATTCCACTTCTGGGTATTTATCTGAAGAATACAAAAAGACTAATTTGAAAAGATATGTGCACCTCCATGTTCATTGCAGCATTATTTATAATAGCCACCATATCGAAGCAACCTAAGTGTCCATAGGTGGATGAATGGATAAAGGAACTGTGGTTTATATGTACAATGAAATATTATTTAGCTGTGAAAAGGAATGAAATCTTACCATTTGTTACAACATGGATGGACCTTGAGGACATTATGCTAGATGAAATAAGTCAGAGAAAGACAAATACTCTATGATCTCTCTTATATGTAGAATCTAAAAAACAAAAACACAAAATAAAACAGAACAACAAGCTTATAGATACAGAGAACAGATTGGTGGTTGCCAGAGGTGGGAAGTGGGGGAGAGAGAAATGGGTAAAAATAAACAGACAAGCAGACAAACAAATAAATAAAATTACCTTACATCAAAAGAAAATTTCAAAGGATATACATTAAAGATATAGCATTTAACCAGAAGAATAAGAAGTACTCATAGCTTTTAATTTGTAAATTCTCTCAGTAATATTAAATAAGAACTTTGGAAGGGATAGAAATCAATAAATAAGTATAAATAAATGAATTAGGTAAGTAGAAGAAACAAATGATGGAAAAATATCCAGATTTGCATTAAGCATTCAAAAATACTTGAAGTATTACTTGGAAAAAAAAGGTAGGCAGAAAGTATTAAATACCTAAATTTTTGTTTTATGGCTAATGCAGTAAGGGCATTCACGCTCTTATATGCCATGACATGGGCTGGTATTATTTCCAGTTCTCAGTGTTTTGTCTGGAGTACCTAATCTTTATTGTGAAGGTGATCTGAGTCATGTAGCCAAGAGGGGTGCATGTAAGGAGAGGTGAGGCTTGTAGCTAAGGATTATATGGAAGGATGATGTCTTATGCCAATGGTTTTACCCACTCTGCTCCATTTTGCATGTGTTCACTCTTAACAGAACACTATGCACTGTTTCAAAGGGAGCAGGAAGGGAGGAGGAGGAGAAAAGTCCTTGCCCCGTTAGTACTCAGGGCTGTCTAGAAATTCTCAACATTGTTCACCTCTGGCACTGTTCTACCTCCCAGTGATTTTGCTTTGATGGTTTAACTTCAGACACTCTCGACATCTTGTAAAGAATTATTAGTGATTAGTTGAAATGATGGTACATGAAAAGGGCAGATGGTACAACAGTAATAGAGGTAATTACTGTTCAGATACTTCATATTGGCTTATCCTCTATGTACCATATTTGCTTAATTTTTGGAATGACAGGACAATAACTGATCACAGAAAGCAAAATTATCTCCACTTTATACAAGAATGAAGATATATGTTCATAGGTTTATATAAATTCCATAATGTCTGCTAAGCCATATTCTGACTTTCATTACCCAAGACAAATCCCATTATCTTCAACAAGATGGGCAAGCAAGTATTTAAGGGCAGAATGTGATTCTAAATGAATGAACTGTGAGCAACTATAAGAATGATGTGCTTTTATTTTATTGAGGTTTTCTGGTTAGCATAAGCTATAAAGAGTAGCTCAGATGGTTTGCACGTGGCATCCAAGCCCCAGATAAGCTTACTGGAATCAGTGCACTCTGCTCATATTTGTTATTCAAGTAAATGGACCCTGAAAACCGTAAGATAAGTAATAAAACTAATAGTGCATTCATCATTTAGAACTACCTAACCTATTCCTAAATGTACAAACATTTAACTTTTAACGTGACATTTCTGTATTGTACTATTAAAAAAAAGTTATCATTTTGAAGACATTTTACTATTGTCAGCTATCACTAAAATAATTCTATTTTGGCATTTTACCTCCATGCCATTCATATTTGTGGTCTATAGAAGAACCCCAAGCAACCTCAATATCTAGGAATTTAGGAAAACCAGATGCTTGTTGGGTAACACTAACACATTCCAGAAACTTCCATTTGCCCCACTAGTCATTGTTATAATCATGCTGTCTCCTCTAGATATACTCATTATATTGGCAAGAGAGACATAAGGAAGCAGGAGCCACAGAAAAAGAGCGATTTGAAACTCTAAAACCAACAATTACTTTATAACAACGTCTATCTGGGTTCCAGGAAAACACAGACTTTTAGTTGTGCAGACAAATGACACTAATTTATAACTGGTATTTGTTTAACTTAGATTTTAATAGAATTTAATATAAGTTCTACTCAAAGGAAGCCAAAACCCATTGGGGTCTATTAAAGAGGAGAAGCAACTACCCACCAAAAGAGGGTTCCAAATTGCCTCAGTTGTCGACACTCCTCTCTAGTCTATGGCAGTATTTCTCAGAATTTAGTGTGCAGAAGAATAAACCAAGAAGTTTATTAAAAATGTAGATTCCTGATCCCACCAAGAGATTTTAATTTATATCTTCTGGAAAAAAGCCTAGGATGCCACATTTTAAAATAAATGCCTCGAGATTCTAGTGCAAATAAGTTACAGATGTAGATCAACATTGGTCACTTGACTTGTTTAGAATATAAACAAAACTTCCCAGGGCTCAACACCAGTTCTGTGGGAGAGCATCAGAAATGCCCGCTGGACTAGACAAATGCTTGACCAGAGCACAGATTGTGATTTTTTTCACATCTTACAATAACCCTGCATTAGATTACATCTCTGTGCATGCATGTGTGTGTGTACAAGAAGTTTGTGAACACTTTTTTTATGGAATTGTGAGACTGTTGATCGTTTTATAAGATAAAAAGTGTCGACATCATCATGTAGAATTAAGGGAATGGTATTTATGACAGGAGCAACTTTTTTGGTATACCCTTTAATAGGTTTTTATGGTTTCTGAATTTCTGTAGTCGAATATTGGGGGATGGCGGTTGAAGCTTGGATTAACCTGTGGCATTTTTCCCAGAAAAGGGGTTCTTGGTTAAGATATGCTGAGCTGAGAGCAAAAATAATTTAGATACTCCCTTTTGATTTTTAATATAAGGAATAGACAGAAGTTTTAAAAATTCAAAAAATGAATCCTGTTCCCTAAAATCCAATTATCCTTCCTTCCCCACCAAAACCTCTTTCCCTAGTTCCTACTCACTGCAAACCCGCTACTCCGCCTCTTTTCTTCCCTCAAACTCCAGCATTCATAAGTGATCCTTCTTCTTAACTCCACTTACCTACTTTATTGAATATGTTTTCCAGATCTCTAGCTTTTTTGAAACTCTTCCGGCAATGAAAAAAGGAAAATGTTAATTATGAGATCCAATCATCTCCTTGTAGCATTCATACTATTTGATCTTTCTTCATTATTTAAAACTTTTCATAATCCACTCCTATTTGTAGATCCCTGCTCCATTTTTGTTCAAATACCATTCTCATCTAGTTCTCTTGTGCTGCGATTACATTTTTCTTGTCTTTTCTCTAACTAGTCTTTCTTTGGCTTTCTCTACACATTCTCCTTGCTGCACTTGGGTAACCAAAATGATGCTCTTGGCTCCAACTACCACTACATGCCATGCTTCCGAAATCTAGGGTTCAGATCCAGCCTCTCTCCTGAAATCCAGGTCTACATTTGTAAAACTACATTCCTCCACCTAGATGTCACACTATGTCATTCAGGATCTTGGCAGGAAGCAGAAGGAACACTGAAATGCGATTCTAAAGAGAAATTGATGACGTATAGGAAAGGTGACAGAAAGAAAGAGATGTTAAGACATTGAGAGACCAGCTAGAGCTGGAGGATGTTACCAACTATTCCTGAGAGGACAGAAGAGGAACAGTGGTATAGAAGTTCAGCCACTGCTAGAGTCCTGGATGAGAAGCTGATGAGCCATGAAGGAAGAGGGACAGAAATTTACATAGATAGTCAATACTGTGGTTAGTGACATAATAATTATTATATCTCCACATTAAATGTGTTTTGCAAACACAGCCCTAGTCTGATACTAAGGAAAATTAATCTGGGCCAATTAACTTTCTTTCTACTAGACAAGTTCAAACTGTGCATAGTAAAAATTGTTAAATTCTGAATTTATCTCAAGGCAATTTATCTGGCATTTGATATTTGGCTTTCTAAAGATAACGACAGATGAACTGTGATAACCATTTTTCTATGAAGTATGCCTGCTACCTTTAAATAAATAACATCAATGCTATTATCAAATTTTCTCAATCAAAAAGTATTTTCTCAAGGAAGCTTCATATTGAATATTTTGAAAATATTCTTTAAACATTTGAATAAACATATAAAACTTTATACAATAAGAAAATGACTGAATATTATAGAATTGTTAAATTTCTCTGCAAGTCCAAATGGAAGGATAATTCTAGGTTTTGATGCTGTAAATCCAATTAAAAGTATATTAATATCTTGCTTAAGCTCTTTAAAGGTAATTTTAGGGTATATGAAGCAAAATATCTGGTAACTTGCTTCTCTTTACTTTCAGTCAATCTGGAATATTTAGAAAATATTCTACACCTGTATTTAATTTGCATATTAATATCATGGTGATTCATGTTTAAAATAAATCAAATCAATCTCTCTTTTTTGCACTTAATATATATTGTACAGATTCTTAACAAATAAACTTTTGCTATGTGCTACACTTGGTAAACACCCACAAAAATGGGTTTTATTATTATTGTCCTTCATACTACGTCCCTTTTTACAGATCTTTCTTCATTTTTCAGTATTTATGCATTTTTTTAAAACATAGGATGGGATGCACTTACAGAATACTTGATTGCGAGGACAATATTTTCTCAGACTTTGCCATCCTTAGAGAAAAGAAAAAGAAACCTTCTTCATTCCTCTAGTTTTGGATTAAAGGTAAATAAAAACGGGATTCTTTTTCATAAAAATGTAAATTATAAAAAAGTATGTTTTCATTCAAATTTACTCAGAACCGTAACAGTGAACAAAGACATAATGATTGTCCAAATAAATTGTTTTGTACAGTTGTTTTTTCTTCCTCTGGGATTAACTCTCTTTGAGATTATTCAGCCTGGAAAATGCGATAATAGCACTTAAAATACCTTACTCGGTAAACCAAACGCACAATTCTGCAGCTGCCTGCAGAACAAGCGTGATCATTACCTTTCTGCTTAGTTGGTGGGTTTACTTGGCCTTGGCTCTGCTTCCAGAGGCTGGGGGACTGCATGTTTCTCATTAAAATGGAACTATGAAGAATTAAAAGCCAAACATGAGACACAATTTATTTTCCTATGTTATATTACAATGTTTAATCAGGAGAACTTTAACTCATATACTGTATGGTGTGTAATACCCATGAATTAGCCAAATGGGTGGCCCAGGGCACAGAAGAAAAAACATATTTATTGGAGTCCCATAGAATTTTTTAATCTCATGTGTTTCGACAGATGGAGAACCTAATCACAAGGAATTTAACTAACTTGTCCACGTTATCACACAGTTGTTTGGTAGAACAACTGGGAGTAGAAGGCATGTCTTCTGGCTGCTCCATGTAGAATGTAACTGAGAAGAACATGTCATTGCCTATCTGTCTCTCAATCTGCCCGTGTTTCTCTCAAGTACGTGCAAGGCAGAAAGTGCGTTCAATGAGGTCAGAACTTCCAAAGACACCATTTTGTCTTTTTTAGAGATAGAAACCTGTTAATTATAATTCCTCATACTGCTTAGTTGCTCACGTGTTTTCCTTTCTGAGACTAAAATATTTGGGTGCAAGTTAATACCCAAGTCTCAGAAGTCACTGATGATAATATAACGAGGCACTTTTTGATGTGTGCGGTGTTTTATGGTTCATAAAACATTTTCATTTGCCTGGATTCAATCATTCTCAACATCTCAACAGGATGACCCTTTTTAATGTAAAATAAATGTAAATATAACAGCTGTATGTTACTATCAGTTGATTTTTTAAATAAATTACAAATGAACTATAAACCATTTTACATAAATTTCTATTTAATGAATCACAATGTTGTGAATTTTCTTAAACTTAAAAAACCATAGTATGTTAATACATTGTTTATTCAATCTATATAGAATGCATTGTTTGTTGTCAGATTTACAGATTCCCCTATAATATATCTGAGTCCATCTGGAATTCACCACCAGTAGTTTAGGAACCTCTGAGTAATTTGTTATGAACTTGCTGAGTTGTTGAGATTAGGGTGGCGCTGCCTTCACTTTTAAATTTTGTGAAGGATATATAATTAAGATATAATTCAGTACACAGTTATTAAGAGTTGAAGTCAGTGAATGTTGACAATTGTATAGGCTTCTGTAACCAAGATCCAAAACCAAGCACGGAGTATTTCTATCTACAGAGAATCTCCTTACATCTCCCACCCCACCTCCTTCCAAGAGGCAACCACTTATTTGACTTATATCATTAGACATTAGTATTGCCTGTTCTAGAACTTCAGCTAAACGAATGATACAGTATATACTCTTTTTCCACTGCCTCCTTTCACTCAGCATAATGTTTTTGAGATTTATCCATGTTGTTACATGTATCAGTATTTCATACATTTTTGTTTCTGAGGAACATTCCACACGTATATTTAAACCACAATTTGTTTATTTATTTTCATTTGATATTTAGGTTGTTGCCAGTTCTGAGCTTCTCAGAACTGCTATGGAAATTCATGTACAATTCTGTTAATGGGCATATGTTTTCACTTCTCTTGAGAAAATACCTAGAATTGGAAGTATACGGTCACAGACATGCTTTACTTTATAATAAATTGTCAATTTGTTTTCTAGAATGGTTATACTACTTTACACTTACACCAGAAATTATGACAGTTCCACGTATTCAAAATTCTTGTCAACATTTGGATATACCTGCTGTTTTCATTTTAGCCATTCCAGTGGATGAGAAATGGTACCTTAATTTAGGTTTAGTTTGTATATCTTTGATGACTAATGATGTTGAACACCTTTTCACATACGTAGCTATTTGTATATTTTTTGTGATATGCCTGTTCCAGTCTTTAGTCCCCTATTTAATTTGGTTGCTTACCTTTGTTATTATGGATTTGTTGAGTCAACTACGTCCATACTGATTTTTTGTCTGTAAAATCTGTCCATTTCTGGTAGAGGGGTGTTGAAATCTCCAACTGTGATAATGAATTCATCTGATTCTCTTTGCAATTCTATTAGTTTTTGCTTCACATAGTTTGATGTTCTGTTGTTAGGTTCTGCACATTAAGCATTGTTATGTCTTCCTGGAGAATTGACCCCTTCATCATTATGTAATGCCTTTATTTATCCCTGAAAACTTTCCTTGCTTTAAAGCCTGCACTGTCTGAAATTAGTATAGCTACCCTTGCTTTCTTTTGATTAGTGTTAGCATGGTATATTTTTCTCCATTCATTTACTTATAATTTATATATGTCTTTATATTTAAAGTAGGTTTCTTAGAGACAACATACAGTTGGGTACTGTTTTCTGATCCACTCTGAATCTATTTTTTAATTGGTGAATTTAGACAATTGATGTTCAAAGTGAGTATTGATGTAGTTGAATTAATATCTACCATACCTGTTACTGTTTTCTATTTGTTGTCCTTTTTCTTTGTCCCCAATTTTGTCTTCTACTTATTTTTTCTGCCTTCTGTGGTTTTAATTGCACATTTTATATAATTCCATTTTCTCTCCTTTCTTGACATATCAGATGGATAAACTTCCTTTTTCAACTTCCTTTTTCACAAGAAATTTATCCATTTCATATAAATTGTCAAATTTATTCACATGAAGTTGCTCATAATATCCCCCTTTTTGGAATTTTTGTAGGATATGTATTGATATGCCTCTTTTCATTACTAATGTTGGTCATTTGTATCTTCTCTCTTTTTAAATTTTTTTGAAAAGTTTTGCTAGAGGTTGATTTAAAGTAATTTTTAAAAGAGAGATTTTGGCTTTATCAATTTTCTCTATTATTTCCCTTTTTGTATTTCTTCGATTTTTGCTTTTAAATATTTTCCTTTAGTTTAGGTTCAGTTTGCTCTTATTTTTGTCTTAAAGTAAAAACTTTAGATAATCAATTTTAAACATTTCTTATTTGTAAATGTAGGGTTTTAAAGTTATGGATAACTCTCTAAGCATAGATTTAACTGCATCCCACAAGTTTTAATATGTTGTACTCATTATATTCACTCAAACTCAAATTTTATTTTCCCTCTGATTTCTTCATTGACTAACAGGTTATAGAGGATGTGTTGATTCATTTCTAGATATTTGTTAAATTTCTGGATCTTATTTTATTAATTTATAATTTAAAGTCATTAGTCAGACAAAATGCTCTGAATTATTTTAAACCTATAATAGATATTGAGACTTGCTTTGTGGCCCAGAATGTGTTTACCTAAAGGATTTTATTTTTGCCTACAGTTCTTGTATGTAGTATTTTATTAATGTAAATAAATTCAAGTAAGTTAACAGTAGTCAGTTTTTTTATATCCTTACTGTTTTGTTTTATATTGCCCCAGTTATTTTTTTCAACCAGTAAAAGTGTGGTATGAAAATCTTCAACTATAGTTATTGATGTCCCTTTTGTCTAACATATATTTCATGTATTTTGAAGCTCTATTATTAGGTGAGTACAGTTTAAGATTATGAATAGTTTTTTTAGTCAAAATTTATTATATGTATCAATATAGTCAAAATGTATGGTCAATGGGGTCTGCAGAGTGAAAAAGAGTGACAGATATCTTTAAGTCTTGTCTAAAATTTACATCTTGTCTCTCACTGAAAATATCTAGGAAAAGTTAGTAACAAAGTTTGAAAATCACAAATGCTATTCTCAGACTCCCTGGTATGTCCCTTTACTGAAAAAACATAAAGAAAAATTAGTTACCAGGAATCACTCTTAGGAAACTCTAGAACCAAATAAAGTGTAGTGAAATTACCATTTTCAGAATAAACCAATACGTAGATTCATAAATCCATATCTTCTCAATAGCCTCTTCCAATAAACACTGTGTCTCTGATACTCCGTACGTGTCCAAACCTCTTACTTCTTCCATGGAGCCAAATATATTCTAAAATGTGTTTATAAATCAATAGTTAGGGATCAGACCTAGAATGAGAAAAAACAGTATTTTAAAATATGTTTATGGTTAAATGGTCTTATGTTTGTATCCGTGAGAATGAGTATCCTTTAATCAAATAATCTTCTCCTGGAAGAAAATAAAACCCTAAAATAAATATCTCACAAATATGAATTTATTTTAGTTATACTATTGGTTGCATGCATAAAAATACCTACTAAGAATAAACGTCTCAAGAAATGAGAATTAAATTTAATTTGACTATTGAGCTCTCTTTATTCAGGATAATTGTTCATTTTGTATGCTTCAGAATATTATAGTTAACTCAAGGTGATGCTTCTTGACTACTAGTAATTACCACTCAATATCAGCACCTGTGAAGTCAAGATAATTTCAGAAATGAAGAGTTTACAAAGTTCTTCCTTTTTAAGAAGTGTTCATTTGTATTTTTGCATATCCTTTTTGGATCACTAATTTCTAATATGTTCAAAAGACACTGCTACCTGTTTTAGAAGAGCAACTTAAAATTGGCATTCTTTCCTTAGGTAGTTATTAGTTTTTGAAAAACATTAATTGTTGGTGAACACTATAAAAGGTTTCCTAAAAGCCACAGGAAGCCTCGAGGAGACATAGTCTCTGTTCCAACCAGAATATTTCTAAGTCAAAGAAGCTAAATGATAACTTAAAAGATAATGCATACTTTAAAAAAAATTAACAAGTGCTTAAGTGGTTCTTTAACATGATTCGTTGCTATGAGGTTATGATAAATAGATTATGAAATGAATTAAATATAAATAAGTAAAAATAGTGACATAGCTTTTGTAAATTGCAATTAATGTCCTTAAATTTGAAAGAATGTATGAGGTTCACACCTGCAAGAAATCAGGCAGTAATCAAATAATACTACAAACGGATGATGCTAAAATCCATTCCAGCCGTATGAATTTTTTTTCAGTGTCCTAACAGTAGCCCTTCTATCATTCCCAACAATTTCATTTTCAGTTAGCTTTTTCATGCATAAAACAAGTTGCACTCCATGATGCAGGTGGGATTCTTGGTCACCCCATTCCTTCTAGTGAACCTGATTCAATCTCAAGGTACAATTGTAAATTTCATCTTTACATGAAGTATTCCCTAAGTTTCCAAGCTCTTACCAAACTCTATTTTTCCAGAATCTGCAGTATTAACATTTATATATTGTCCCTTAGCATAAATGTTATGCCAGTTGTGTTAGGTGTAAATATGTAATATTTCACAACTCAGTTTGACCTCAAAGACAAATACTCTGAGATTTCAGTAGCCACATTTCCAAACACAATGTTGCAATATCCCTAGTTTGACCAGAAGCAACATTACTACTGTAGTAACTTAGACAACATTTTCAATATCAGTAGTTGCAAGTATTATTCTTTTTATTAAGTGAGGATATATATTCTTATTCTTTCTGGTTTCTGAAAAAAAATACAGAAAAATTGTATCCCTCTTTTAAATAGCAATCTTTCCAATCTATAAAGATAGTTATCCAGTCATTTCTAGGCTTTCTATTTTCTTCCTGTTATCTCTTAGATTCTCTTTCTTCTGGTTTTTAGACTATCATCCTACTCCAGGTATGTTTTACTCTTTTCAATTCTCTCATAAGATATGCCTGGGAAAACTGAACGTATATTCTAAATGTGGTTGCCAAGAGTTGTGAAGGGTGAGGTTTCATCCTAAATACAAACTAGCAAGTAACCTGCCATAGTTTCATGGATGCTAACAGAAGATGTGAGATCCCTACATCAGAGACAATGGACTTTATTACTCAAAGAGTAGCAGACAGAAACTGATTTATGTTTTCATCAGTCCCCCTTGCTCTCAAAGTCAAAAAAGGTTGACAGGGAGTAGCCCAGATGGATGCTGAGCCGACAGTGAGCTCGTGTTATAGCTGAGGAACACCAAACCTAGGAAACCCCAAACTTCATATTGGGCTACAAACAAACTTTACTCCAGGGGGAAACATTATCTTTGTTACGCTGGGCAGAGAACAAACTTGCTCTATGCTCCAGAAAAAGACACTATTTCTTTCCGTCAAGGCTGTTAGCTATGCAAACATCGTTGAAAATATAGTTCAGAACAAAAGCTGTTAGGTGTTCTACTCTCAATACATCAGACATTTGATTTCGAGTGCAATGAAATTGTGGATACCTTCTAAAATATGAGATGAGTGCTGGTGATTCTCAGGAGATATTCTCCCACATGTTTGAATAATATAGTGCTCAATTCTGATTCTTCATTTTTCCCCCTTGCTCTTTCATACACATGACAGTGGCACCTGGTATATGAATACAATAGTATCTTGTCTAAACTTTGGTAGCCAAAATGGAAATTCAAGAGTGCAATTCCAATACAGATCCAATGGGATGATTTCCCATTCAATCCATGCAATCACACAACCATGTTTCACAAGTTCAGTTTTTCAAGAACTTCTGTCTTAGCTGTAGTAAATGTGAATAGGGCTTGCATTCTAGCACATATGACAGCATTCAAGAGTTCATCAAAATTCTAATTAGCCCTGTAGCACTGAGAAAAATGATGTATGTTATCTGACCAAGAAGACACCTTGGAACCACCATCGGACATTTGATTCATCACGTGAGAAGAATTTTATTCTTCAAATTTTTGACAAAGATTATACATGATTTTAATTATTTTTCTTTGCATTATCTTGATTCCTTCAGAACCCTGGCAGCACAAAGAATATTTTAACACTTGAAAGTAATAAAAATGAATTATATGTATAATCATTTTCTGTTTAAGCTCTTAAATCAGCGTAAGGTTAATAGAAGGCTCTAGAGATGGAAAACACATGCCTCTAGGGTGTTAAGCAGGCTGTCCCAAAGCAGGATTATTTCTAGTTTGGAAGATTTAAAGCAGTGTTTTAAGCCTCAAAAACTTTCACAGTATGCTTTGGACCTGATTGCTTTGTCAAATGTCTCTAATCTTGTGAAAATAGTCCCTGATATTTAATTAACTGAAACCTTCTTGTCTTCAGATGTAATCTCAATTGTAATTAGAAATGCATGTGTCAACATTTCTAATTAGTGGTGGTAATTAATATCTATTGAGGGTGCACAGGGCAGGTGGTGATGTTCTAGACCCTTGAGTACAATGAGAAGAATTTCAGAGAAAAAAACATCGTGGCAAAGCACACTCACAGGGTTTGGAAATGAAAGGATGAGAAGTCAGTTTGCTGATTGTCATGTCGTTCCAATATGTCATAATTGACAGTGGAGAAGCAAACCAGGACAAAAACGGTTTGCCCAGTGTTTTCGCTTCAAATTTGAACTTCACTTCTCACAATTTGATTATCTAAAGGCTGGAACTAATCAGGATTTATAACAAACTCATTGAGGCAGCTATTTAGAAAGGAAAATGATGATTTTGGAAAAGCGACAAATAAGATTGCTTATTTTAAAAAATCAACAAACACCATGGACATAGAAAATGTCAAATGTAATAAGTCATAGCAGCAAAGTGTAGGTTCAATATGATATGCTCACACTGAATTTTAATTTCTGAAGATTGTTATCTGACATTTCACCCTGTAGATGTTTATAACATGAAGTACTTTGAGATTTCTTGCATGAAGAAGTATTCTGATGCTGTATAATTTTATTAAAAATTTGAATGGCTATCAGAACAAAACAGAGCCAAGAGCAATGATTATTAATATAAACCACATAATATTCAAAACAAAGTTAGATTATAATATAGCACTAAATTCAACAAGATAAATCTAATGGCATACGGTCAATATTGTATTTAGATCCAAAGGTCAAACACACAATACTATAAATACAAATTTAATGAACCATTAGGTGTACATATGAAAAGCATAAAAGTACTGAAAGTATAAGAAAATTGTTTTATATAATCTATAATAGAAGGGATAGAAAGATAATTTTAAAATGGCACCAAAATCAATAGCACTAAGGAAAATATGAAAATCTTGACCACTTTAAAATAATACATGTTATGCATGTATACATACAAATAATATTTATATTTAAAAAGTACTGTGTAAGTGACAAGCAGAAAAATATTTGCAAAGTATATGAAAGATATAGGATTATCCTTAAATTACAAAATGCAATTGTTAATTTAAAAAAACCCAGTAACACTGAAATAGGAAAAAAATTAAACAAATGGAATGTATTCACAAAAGAAAAAATGCAAATGCACAGTAAGCATACAAAGATGAACGTCTAGTAATTTAAAATTAAAGAAACACAGAATTGAAATTAAAATAACCATGAGGATTTTTTTAACCTTTTAGATTAGTACAGGTTAAAAATGTTTGAAATATTGTTGTCAAATGTTGAGAACCCGACGTGGTTACATGCTATTGGTGGGAGGGTGAAAATTGGTACCATCTTTCTGGATGGACATTTGATTCTATGTATCAGTTCCACTTCTAGGGGTTTGTCTGAGGAGATAATAAACAACTGGCCAAAGAGGAACTGACAAAGACTGGAGTAGTGCTTCTAGCAGTAAAAACTAAAAACAACCCAAATGTTAGTCACAAGGAAATTTAATAAATAAATTATGAAGTGTCCATACATTGAATAATATGCAGCCATATTAAAGGTTGAGAAAACAATGCATTGGTATAAAAACAACACCAGTGATATATTAAGTCTGAAAAGCAGATTACAGAAGAATATATATAATATGATCTAAGCAGTGTTTTTCAAAGTGTGTTAATGGAATATTAGTTCCACAAAAAGGGTTATGTGATCTGTATAATCAAATTGTTTGGGAAGTGATGCATATTTATCCTTTTTTTTTTGAGATTTGCAAGGCACATGAGTGTATTATAGGCTCTGAAAAATCTGTCCACAAAATAATTTTGTTTAGTCCAACTTACTTGCTAAAATTATTTGATAATCTTTTTTTGCACAGTTCCAGTCTAGTACTTTGTACTTCTCTTTAGAAAATGTTACTATGCATGCGTAGGAATAAAAATTTTCAAAAGAGATGCCAAATTAACAATGGCTATCCTGGAGAAAGGGAGATTTAGAAATTTTAATGTTCTACGTTATACATTTTCCACATACATCATACTTGATTTTTTAAAAACTTGAATACTCAGAAAAATATAAGTTTTATGGAGAATTTGAGAGGGAAAATGATCACAATCACAGACTTCTGGTTTAAATAACACCTTTAACATGACCTTGTAGACTTCCCAATTTAATAGCTATAGACTTTTTGAAAGCTCACCAATTCATAGAACAGCTGCAACTATACCTTATAGAAAAATTATAACCTGAATCATCAGGGAATTCATCCTAAACATAAAGTCACTCTACCTGAATTGAGAAAATATATCTGTGTCCTATTTTATGAAACGTAACAGCACTGTCAGCCTCCAAAAAGGTATACATTTTGTTTCTTTCCCATCGCATCCTTTCTGTCCCATGGTTCCAGTTTTGATACCAGACCAAACTCTGCCATTTCCAATAGCATGCTGTTGGAGGGGCAGAGCAAGAATCCTATACTGCACCCACCCCTCACATTTTTAAAAGCCATTTGGACACTGCAAATTCCTGGAGACAAAAGTCAAGCATGAAGTCGGCCAGTGGTGCTTACATCCTGTTTAAGGTGTTATTTCCACAAGTAAAAGGTGGAGGTTCCAAAAGGACACCAGGGCATTGTGTGAATTGAAGAATATCATGAATGCCATTAGTCCAAAGAATCCAAGAACCCAATAGTGTGGATAGTAGAAAAGACTACCTCTGTTTAGCAGAGGCCCAAAAGAAACTGCAAATTCAGCTGGTTGTTATATGAATCTACCATGACCCATTCCTCCCACTAGCGGTTAACTAAAGAGAGACATGAGTCAGGTAAAAGAGCAGCCATACTCTTTCAATTTACCAAACATGGTATCTATGAGTGGGAAAACAAACAAACATGGGCCTTTGAAAAGGGAAAGGGGAATAACATCCTTGTGTTGCCCTCCTATTTGCTCTTTAGGATGGTGTAGAAACAAGAAAAAAATGGACAAATGTTTGTCATCATGAGGTGAAGAAAGCCAACCATGATGAGGAAAGAAGGATAAGGTGAACATATCAAAATGCTGTCCCAATTATAGGAAAATAAATTAAAAATGGATGAAAATGAAGCTGGTTAAGATAATGTAGAATTGGAAAGAAGCTGAAATCGTGAGGATGACAGACTACATTGGATGTGGTAAAGGGCACAAATGACACTGCATACGGTCATTCATTAGGCATTTGTATCCTGACTCTAAGACAATGCCAGGGCCTATTCTGAAAGCTGAGGACACAATGGTCAACAAGATGAAGTCTGTCTAAATCTACAATGTTGAGGATATGAAGATATTCTAAATTGCAGAAGAAAATCACAGAGATGAAAGACATTATATATAGGTGGGCAGAGAAGGGAGAACCAAAATAACAATGATAGCACTCTAAATGTGGAGTGGGGGCAGATGATTGTTGTCCCTGGAAAAGGGAAAACCATAAATATATATATTTTAATGTTTTGTCATATAAATGTTTTGTAAATATATAAAATATGTTCACAGAAAAAATGATCATTTGTGCTGTCTTGGATTCATTTTTGTATTTCTTAACATTAATCATGTTCTATTTTGGAATAAAATGTGTTATTTTTAAAGATAAAGTTTAGGGACTTCCCTGGCAGTCCAGTGGTTAAGACTCTGTGCTTCCACTGCAGAAGGCACGGGTTCGATCCCTGGTCGGGGAACTAAGATCCCGCATGCCTCGGGATTCCGCATGATCGATTCTGCACGCCTCGAGCCAAAAAAAAAAAAAAAAAAAAAAGATAAAGTTTATAACTCTAAGGGTGGAAGAAATGTGACTTAGGGTGAGGTAGCTAACCATAGCCAACAATCAGCCAATAGCTAATAGTCTGTTGTGGCCCTGTTAAAATTAGCATAATTTTGGAACACAGTAATTGGGAAATACTTGTAGTGATCATAATATAAAGTCATAACTCCAGTAACTTTGCTCTGGTTGCAGAGTTGTGGAGTGCCACAGTCTGCACATCACAGGATAAGAGTCATTTTGACAAATGAATGTATGTCTACAGACGGCTTGGATGGATAATAAGCATACAGAAATCATGTTCTTGAAGGAATAACTGATGAGACTGTACACAGTATTTTACCCCCTAAAAAGAAAAATGTTAAGAAATATCAAAGGAACTAGTAGTTGGAAAAATTTAAAGAGTATGAAAAAATCAGAGAAGAGCGAATTAATTCACTATTGCCTATATTTTCTTTTCTGTTATTTATCTTTATTTTGCCTGAATTTGCTTATATTTTCCTCTAGGACTTAGCTAAATCAAAATTAAGAAAAGGTACCAGGGTTTAAAACCAAGTTCTGGAACCATAAAATTAGAAAGACAGAGATATCAACAACTTACATTCCAGAGAAATTCTCCTCAAGACATAGGGGAAAACTGAAGTACAAAGACTATCCTCTTCTTGATGCATAAAATGATGATGTATCTGTATGTAATTATTTAATTTATTATATGCTAAATAATTCCAAACTTAGGCATAAATACCTTCAAGTTTAATTCAGCCGTTTGGGTATCTTTAAATACATCGAAATCTCCCATCTAAAGGAGCAATATCAATTCTGGGCTATTTGCGTTTGGATAGGATGGTTTTATGAGGTTTTCACTTAATAGCATATATACCCTATGTATATATTCAGCTCCTTATCCCTCTTTTCACATCTTTCTTATGTATCTTAATATCTGTTCTTCTTCCTGTGTGGCATTAGCGGTAGATCAAAATCTTTTAAGGATCGTGCAATAAAAGTTAACCCACCTTAGGTTTTCCCCAGTCTCCAGTCTAAAGCCATAAAAAGATTAATTGTATTTAAAATTTTTATAAGGGTTTTACTCTTAAAATATATACCTTGTTCAGGTATCACTCACTCTATATAAAATTACCTGCTAAACATATAAAGAATATATAAAATAGAACACATAAACTTCTTCCCAATAAAAATAAATATAGTTTGTGACAAAAAACCAATAAACTTATCATCTACTTAAAACCCATATGTGCAAATTGCATTAATCATGAAATATAACATTACATTTGATCCCACTTTACTAATCCTAGATTTTAGAAATATTTTTATAAAGTCTATAACTGCTAGTAATTATTTTCCAAAGCCAAAATTACCAACATTTTGAATTAATATAAAAAGAAATGTTCCATCTTTTTTTTTTATAAAGTTATTTATTTATTCATTTATTTATTTTTGGCTGCGTTGGGTCTTCGTTGCTGAGCACGGGCTTTCTCTAGTTGCGGTGAGTGGGGGCCACTCATCGTAGTGGTGCGCAGGCTTCTCATTGCACTGGCTTCTCTTGTTGCAGAGCACGGGCTCTAGGCACATGGGCTTCAGGAGTTGTGGCACGTGGGCTCAGTAGTTGTGGCTCGCGGGCTCTAGAGTGCAGGCTCAGTAGTTGTGGTGCACAGGCTTAGTTGCTCTGCGGCATGCGTTATCTTCCCGGATCAGGGCTTGAACCCATGTCTCCTTCATTGGCAGGCGGGTTCTTAACCACTGCGCCACCAGGGAAGTCCCAAAATATTCCCTCTTAAGAAATCCAAACAACAATCCATTTTAGCTCTATGTTTCCTTGAGGATTTAGGGAAATTGTCCTAGATAATTCACTCCATGGTGTCTGTGATAATAATGTGATAGAACATGTTTATTAAATACTGGTTTACCTTTAATATTTCAACTGATTTGCCTTTCATATTTTTTTCATAAAATATTCTATAGTAGACTAAATTCAAAAAATATTTTAACATATTTTATATTATATTTTATATTTCAATAACCATTTTTAAGGCAACAGGAGACAGGAGTGGAATGAGCCATTCAAATTTAGAGGATTCTAATTTGGGAGGTACAGGGGGGCAGGATATTATATAAATTATTTAGCATGCACTAACCTAACAGCCTGGATGATGGCAAAATCAGAATGGACACAAAATCTAAACCACCTGTACACATAAACTGTGGAACTGGTAGAACACCAGACCTTCTTTTAGGCAATATTTTTATGTCTTTAGTCACCAAACTCTCTTCATAGCAACAATAATACAGCAAAACTGATCAATTTGAAGTTCATAAAGGACTAGATGAGACTATTTTTTTAAATTAATTTTTGTTGGAGTATAATTGCTTTACAATGTTGTGTTAGTTTCCACTGTACAACAAAGTGAATCAGCTATTCGTATACATATATCCCCTCTTTTTTGGATTTCCTTCCTATTTAGGTCACCACAGAGCACTGAGTAGAGTTCCCTGAGCTATACAGTAGGTTCTCATTAGTTACCTATTTTATACATAATATCAATAGTGTATATATGTCAATCTCCATCTCCCAATTCCTCCCCTGCTTTCCCCGCTTGGTGTCCATGCATTTGTTCTCTATGTCTGAGACTATTATATGGAAGGTGGGATCAGAAAGGGGAAATTAAGGGGCTGCTGACTAGGTATGAATGCCCAAAGGGCACAGCTTCCTCCAGAGTTCAACATCAAAACATCTTGTAATCTTGACATTGTTTAATTTTACCATTCTCTTTCTTTCATTTTTTTCTGCCTTCTACTTGTTTGGTCTGAATTTTCAATAAAATGTTCTTACAGAATATTTTTTCCTTTGTTTTGCTCTCCATGGTTGCTACAAAGCTATAGTAAACCCTTGTTACCCCTGAAGAAAAAAATTCAATGTAGCTATTGTTAAATCTGAAATAAATAGATCTGTTTAATAGAATCTGAATTTTAACAGGATCCACAAGAAATTCATATGCACATTAAATTGAAAAGAACTAAATTCAGAAAAAGTGTTCAACAACAATACTAATTAAATTTTCATAGGCAAGTCAAAAACACCTAAATACTGCCACTTTTGGGGTTACGTTCAAAATGCATTTCTGCAGAATAAAGGAGTATTCCTCAAGTAGTAGAGAGAAATTTAACTGTAAAAATCTATCCTTAACATTTCAGTACCCATAAATGGAGGTCTCTGCCCATGACCCTTTCTCTTCCAACACCTGGCTCTGTTCTGTAACAGGAGGGTTCTTTACGCATCCTCAAGGTCTCACCAGTCTGAATGTCCAAGCTCCATGCACCCACTGCTACAAATAACCACCCAATGGCCACTGTCACACTCCAAGGGCAGTGACAAGATGCAGACCTGGAGGATGGCACCGGTTGCTCTTTCTAGACTTGGAACAAGGTTCCACATAGGGGCGAGATCGCAGAGAACATGCTCTTGGCTTCAAAGACTGAAGCAAAGCACAGTTAAAGGAGGACCAGAACCAAGTCTTGGAATATATGGGACCCAGATCAGGGGCTCCTGTTTTCTGGGTCTGTGGGTAGCACTCTCTTTGTGAAGATCATATAAGATTTTGGACCAATCTCTTAAGATTTATGTAAATATTCTTCTCTATCTAAAACTGATTTGGAAAAAAGACACCCAAATACATGCAAATTAATGTTGTAATTAATTTTATATATCCTTTTTGTAAGAGAACCAAAGAAAATTCTCTTTAATGTAGAACAGTAAGCGTCTGTGAGCGACACCTTTTAACTTGGATAGAAGTCAGAAACCTCCTCCCACCCCGGTTAATTTAGGTAACTTGAAAAGAATCTTAAATTCAATTTTCTTTCAGTCTAAGTTTCCTTTTCCACAAACACCCTGGCCTATTATGTATTTGCACATTTATATTATCAGATACCACTCATACCTTACTACGGTATGCATGAATATACTTTTAATCTAAAGTTTGTAGTTGAACACTGAAATAGAAGAATTGGGGAAGAGATCGGTGGGAAAAATAAATCACGTTTCATAAAAGAACAATGACAGGACAGCAAAAAACCTCTTCTCTCTTAAGTAGGCTATTTTACTTCTGAGCTCAACATTTATCATTTCTTTCCTAGACCTTTAGGAAAAAACACACACACATCTAGATCTGAATATTAACATTCAGTAAATATTTAAATTAGTGCTGAAGAGAGGGTATTTTGCAAGCCCAATAGATTGTGCTCATTCATTCATAACTTCCTTCAGCTCTTTGTTTTGCATCTTATGTCTAAGCACTGATTTCTATAACTCTTAATATATTTACAATACATGGAAAACCTGGTTAAATAATTTTCTGTTTCTACAGGGCTAAAATTAATCTCAGTTTGCCATGAGGAATGTGAAACTACTGTAGACTTTTTTGAAAAAGCATGTAAAGCACAATGCTAATCAAAAGTTTAACTGAATCAAAATACAAAACAGCTACTTTGATAATGTATTCGATCCCTAATTGAAATTCAATGTTATTTAAAAATTAAAAATTTTAGATGCCGTAATTTCTTAAATAACCTTTTGTTTGTTACATGTTAAATATTTGACTGCGTTAAAAAAATATTCAACTGCTTGGTGTTAAATCACTTCGGCACGCTCTTAGCAAATAGCTTCATAAACCAAAGAAGATGGTGTTGTAAATATTGTGCCAGGAGGTAAAAACTATCAACATTTTTGCAGGTATCATCACCTACCCACTTCAAAAAATCAATAACTCAAATATTTTGTTGAATGTTTTAAATTCTCCTTTCCTGTCTCCTTCAAGAATTGGGTTCTTGCTGTAAGCCTCTCCCTATACTGGAAACCTTTAAAGAATATTTGCCATTGAGTCACTTTGTGCCCTTTCTGCCTTCCAATTTATGCTTTAAATGTTTGGACAATGCTGTCTTTGAATCTAGGTCATGTCCTTGAGTCCCCAAGGGTCAAGTTCATGGCTGATAACAGTTCTTTGCAAGCATGTTAGCCATATTGGTATGGGATTATAAGAGGTTCTTTTCACAGTATTATGTCACACATTCATTCTGAACATGTTATATTTTAATAAACTATTTCTTTTAGAAGAGCTGCAGATTTACAGACAAATAACAAAGCTATTACAGAGTTTCCATACACTTTAGACTCAATTTCCTCTATTTTTATCATTTTACATTAGTACGGTCCATTTATTTTAATTAATGAACCAATACTGATACATAGTAAATAAAATCAATACATTGTTCAGAGTTCCTTAGTTCTTACCTTTCTCCTGTTCCAGAATTTCATGCAAGATACCATATTCTTTAGTTTAGTTATGTCTCCTTAGGCTCCTCTTAGCTGTGGCAATTTCTCAGACTTTGCTTGCTTTTGATGCCTTTAACTATTTTGGGAAGTAACGGTCAAGTACTTTGTAGAATGTCTCAATTGGAATTTGTATTGTAGTTTTCTCATGATTAGACTGGGATTATGTGTTTTGGGGGAGGAAGACTACAGAGGTAAAATGCTATTTTCATCGCATTATATCAAGTGTACATACTATCAACATGAATTATCACTGTTTCTGTTGACCTTGGTCAGCTGGTCGAGACAGTGTTTGTCAGATTTCTCCACTGCAAAGCTACCCCGTCCACTTTTTTCATAAAGTGCCCTTTGGAAGAAAGTTGCTATGCACAGCCCACACTTAAGTGTAAAGATTTATGTTCCACCCCCTTGAGGACAAAGTATGTATATAATTATTTGGAATTCTTCTGCATAGGAGATTTGTGCCTTCTCCATCATTATTCAATCATTTATTTATATCAATATAGACTCATGGATACTTAAATTAATCTTTGGCCTATAATCTAATGCTGCTTTATTTTATTGTTCAAAGTGTTCTAGCTATAGTCTTTGAGAATTCTCTCAGTTGGATCCTGTGTCACTTTCACATACCCACATCAATGTATGATGGTTGGTTTGTCTGAGCATGTCCTTACTTTCTGGCACTTCGCTATGCTCCAGGCCTATCTTGTATATTTTCTGTCCCTTCTTAGTATCAGCCATTTCTCCAAGGAGCCTTGGTTCCTTTCACTGGGGAATGGCATTATAAACCAAAAATCTAGGAGCTGGGTGTACTCATTGCTACTTGGGTATGTATCATTGACTCTAGGCTCTCTCAACTGACAGAGCAAGGAAATACATGTGTGTATACCAACCCATGTACACACACATATCTATAAATATTTCTTTATGCAACCATCTCCATCTATATTAAACTAAATATGAGTTCATAATGATATTTCCAACTTTAATCCATTAACACATGGATCATTTTGGCCCCATTCTTTTCCTTATCTCTAAACTCTCCAGCGGTGGGAAAAATGTGGTTCCCACCATCTGCCATGCATTTACTTAATTGTTCAATTTCAGTATATGTGATTAGCAGGACTGAATTTTTAACCTCTACCCCTGTGGGAAACAACCTTACTGTTTCCCAAAACTCAAGTACAGTGTTTACATGCAGTTCATTTTGCCTTTTGCTCTGCATCCTCACATTCTGATCAGCCCAAGAAAAGTCACTGATTTTTAGTTTGTTCAGTTTTTTCTTGTTTTAAAGAAGAGAATGACAACCTGCATGATCTTTACATACTGGAGCTGAAAAGACCATGCTATTTTTTATACTTACATTTAATTAACTTCCTACCAGAACAAATGTTTCAAAGAACAAAAGATTTCAAGTGAAATTTTCGATTTTGTAGTATGTGCATTTAACTAGCATTTGTTCCCAGGTATAGAGAATGAAGCTACAGTGTGATTTTTGGTACATACAATTTTCTAGCAGAATTTCTGAACAGCCTACTGCAAGCCTGGAAATCATTTCCATTAACTTGTGTCTAGGATAGTAGAACAAAATGTTTGGAACATACTGTTTCAATTATTCATTGATCAATTATTCATTATGTATTAAATGCCTAGTAACTGCCCCAAACTATTGAACTGAGATATACAGTTTTCCTGTGAACTTGTTCCTTCTTTAGTTTTTCTGTTTTGAAAGAGGTTACTTTAGATGATGTTCCTGTTTGCAGATCAGTAGACATAGTTTTCATAGAAACGTTCCTCTTTAGGAAAAAAAGAATATTTTTTATGACATGAGAGTTCAGGGTTAAGGGTAGAAAAGCTAAGGTTTCTAGGTCTTCAAAGGACAAACTTTATTTCAGGCAATTCATGTTTAAATCATTCAAAGTAATTAATAGAAAATATATAGAGTAAAATATGCTTTGGGTAAAACCACACTGCAAAATATGGAAATTATCTATGAAGATAACACTTTTAGAATATTTCTTATTACATAACAGGTTCCCCCTATGTGCATGCACGTGTGTGCATGTGTGTGTGTGTTTAATTGCATTAAATCCTGTGCCTCAAACTTAAAGACAATTTAGAATGATTTTAAATATGGACCATGTTCATGATATGCCAGTATTTCTGGTTCATAAGCAAGAACAGACATTGTCCGGAACCATCATGTTGATGACTAGGTGGTTACTGAGTTCTGACTAGTAAAACCAAGTGCATAAGATCTAAGATAATCCATAGCACACTCCACCACGGCCAGTTTTAAAATTTCACAAATATTAGTAAAGCTTAAACTCCATACTCCATGGTTTATATTGCAAGAGTCTTAAAGAATGAAAACAGTTTGAACGTGACGGATATTTCAGTCAAATTGATTCTGCTGTGGTACACAAACCAATGAACATGGAGCCCTCCAAAAGGGCCTGGAGAGAATGCGATGACCGATTTTCTCATACTGATATGGTTTTAGGTTTTTATTCTCCTTCACTTTTCCCCAGTCTACAAATACTAGCCTTTCAAGTTATTGTGATGAGAACACCTGGTATTTTTTACCATTATTATTGCAAGAGTATTTGAGGTAAAGTGTCATCGAACTGAATATCTTAAAATATTTAATGAAATTAAATGTTTTTTTTAAAAATTTATTTATTATTTATTTATTATTTATTTTTTTTGGCTGTGTTGGGTCTTCGTTTCTGTGCAAGGGCTTTCTCCAGTTGCGGCAAGCGGGGGCCACTCTTCATCGCGGTGCGCGGGCCTCTCACTGTCACAGCCTCTCTTGTTGCGGAGCACAGGCTCCAGACGCGCAGGCTCAGTAGTTGTGGCTCACGGGCCCAGTTGCTCCGCGGCATGTGGGATCTTCCCAGACCAGGGCTCGAACCCGTGTCCCCTGCATTGGCAGGCAGATTCTCAGCCACTGCGCCACCAGGGAAGCCCTAAATGTATTTTTAAAGATTAGGAAAGGTCTAGCTAAGCTCAAAGGTTACACTTTGGTGATAGAATATACTCCTTCAAAGTGAAAGTAATAGGCTTTTCATTTATGGAGGTATTAGAGGTTTCATT